>NC_141534.1:226942500-227242500 GCF_021556685.1 Rattus norvegicus | reverse complement strand
CCTTCTGACCTCGGGCCCCCTTGAGTTAGAACCACACACAGCCTCAGCAGGAAGCAGCCACCGAAACGGAAAGAACCATTTCTGCTGTGATGAGAAATCTGTGTTCCTGCTGAAGAAGCTGGGGGGTGGGGAGCAGGGTGGTAAGACTGAGATGTCAGGAGAGAGCAAGAGCTGACTCAGCCACTTTCAATCTCTCTCAGAACACTAACTCTTGAGTCTTTGGTGACTGTCAGTGGGTAATGGGGGGACCAAAATAAATGTGTCAAACTACCAGAAATTCAGAGAAAATATGCCGTCAGTGGCACAGCCTTAGCGACAAGCACAGGGCTAGACATGAGAGTTAAGTCTAAACTGTACCATTTCCTCAGTTTTTTAAAAATGACATCAGCAGTCTATTCATTCAGATAACTCCATCAAGGCAGGAAACAGGACCAGCAAGGCTTGTCTCAAATCACATCTGGGTAGACTAAAAGAAAATGACATTCGTGTTAATTTGTACTCACTCATTACATAACGTCTGCTCTCATACGGCTGGCCTGGGCGACACAGATTGGGGGGTGGGCAGGTTCCAAAATGGTGAGAGCAGGGAGAAAGATGAGGAAAAATGAGGACATGGGGAGGGAGAGGAAAGAGGGAGGGAAATTGTGATTCAGAGGATATTTAGTTATTACTACCAAGGAGTCAGGATCCTCTGTAGCCCCACTATCCAACACCAAGAGAGTCTATTTTTTTCACTCTTGACATCCATGTAAGTAGTGAGAACCAGTGTAGGGACTGGAGTGATGGGTTATAGGTATGGTTCCTCCAGAGGATGAAAATAACTGTCCATAACTGCACTTCAGGGGATTTGATGCCTCTGGCCCCTGTAGGTACCCCACACTCACAAGTACACAAGTACATAATTAAGAAGTAATGACATAAGTAATTTTTAAAAGAGAGAAAACATGTATTAACACCCAAGAAGCCTGGTTCTGAAGGGCTCATGAAAGGTCTAACAACGACACTCAGATGGGAAAAGATGAGTTCTTCTCCAAGCACAGTTTTATGAGGCAAGAAGAAAGGTAATTTAAAAGGACAGAGTGAAGAGAGAAGCAGATGAAACATGCTGCATTTAAACATCATCTGTGTTTTAGGGAGCACTGAATGCCTCCCTTCTTAGAAAGAAACAAATCCAAAGGCCAGCTACTCCTGAGTGATCCAGAGACGTGCATGACAAGAGGAAATCTGTCTCCCTTCTCCTCCTCTTCCTACCATCGCCTTCTTCTGCATGCATCTGTCTCCGAAAGATTACACAAATTGCCATTTTTCCTCAGTATTTTTGGGAATGATCTCCTCTGATCACTTCATACACCTCTGAAAGTCAATATATTTGCAAATCAAACACAATAGTTTTATATAGTTGTGATGGTGGGTGAACTGGTTTGTTTGTTTATTTTTTATTTTGAGTATGAATGTTTTGTCTGTATGCAGTATGTGTACTGTATACATGCCTACTGGATAGCCTAGAACTGATATTACAGATTGCTATAAGGCACCATGTGGATGCTTAGAATTGAACCTAGGTCTTCTGCAAGAGCAACAAGTGCTCTTAACTACTGAACTATCTCTCTAGCTCATTAGATTGGGGAGGTTTTTATTTTTTTTATTTTTTTTGAGTAGGTGCTCTGTTTCTCTAGTAAATATTGACACGAATTTAATAACATCACTTTCTTTTTTCTTTACATTTTTTGTATCTATGTGTTGTTCTTATGTTAGTGTGTGTGTGTGTGTCTGTGTTTGTGTGTGTGTGTGTGTGTGTGTGTGTGTGTTTAAAGACAACTTTCAGGACTTGGCTCTCTCCTTGTACAATCAAAGGTACATCCTTGTACCTTGGCATTATCCTTGTACCAAATTTAGGTAGTTGGGCTTAGTAGTAAGCCCCTTTGCCCTGTAAGTCACCAGCCCAGCTCTTGTTGTCCCCAAGTTTACATGCTGTCCCTCTGATCATTCTCTCTATTTTCCGAGAGGGCCAGGAAGTCCCAGTGCCAGAGCTCTTACTTGGCATTCATCAAGATCTGGGCTCAATTCTTAGTACAAAGAGATGGTGGAAGGAGGGGAGTTAGGGAGGGAGATTTATATGCTGTGAATATTCTTCAGATGCACTTATTCCACAACTACATAGAAGGGATCAGGCTCTCCTGCCACTGTCTGTCATGCCTCTGGGAACTGGTATTTGATCCTCTGCTTGGCCTAGTCTAAGTCTCTGATAGCGCGTACTGCCACCATTGGCAAGTGCCATAGGTAGGGTTTTAGTTGCTGTGAAAAATATACCATCATGAAAATGAACTTGGGGAAGAAAGGACTTACTGATTTTATACTTCCACAGTGATGCTTTGCACTGAGGGATGCCAAGGCAGGGACTTGAACCTGAGTCAGGAGCTGGTACAGAGTTATCCAGGAATGCTGCTTCCCGCCTTTGTCTTGTCGCTTGCTCAGCTTGCTTTCATACAGCACCTAGACCACCAACTCAAGGGTGGTACCACCCATAATAGTTTTTGCCCTCACCTATCAGCTATCAATCAAGAAAATGTGTCACGGGCTGGAGAGATGGCTCAGCAGTTAAGAGCACTGGTTGCTCTTCCAGAGGTCCTGAGTCCAATTCTTGGCACCTATATGGCTTCTCACAACTTGGCACCCGCATGGTAGCTCCCAACTGTCTGTAACTCTTGTTCCAGAGGATCTGGCAACTTCGTATAGACATACATGTAGGCAAAACATCAATGCACATAAAAATAAATAAATCTTAAAAAAATGTATCATAGGTTTGCACACAGGTCAATCTAGTGGGGAATATTCTCAATTGAGATTGGGTCTCCCAGTGTGACTTTAGCATGTGTCTCTTGGCAGAAAACCAGTCAGCACACAAACCAAGGCTCTATGTGCTGTGCCTAGGTGCCAACATTGGTCACTGTTAGCTGCACTTCTGACCACGACCCACTCTTTAGCTAGATACTAAACATCTTCACGCCTAGAAATGTGATTCCAAATAATAGTTCTCAACCATAAGTACGTAGCTGAATCACACCAAAGAAATCCTGAAGGTGACCGTCTGGACCTTATCCCTAATTCCTGATTCCAGAGGGAGGTGAGGTTTTTGACAAATGCTCAGAAGTTTCTGGTCTTGGGCCCCCATCTAGACAACCACTGTGGGCCTTTTGCTTTGTTTTGTATTACTTTTTGGTATTGGGGATCGAACCCAGGGTCTCAGGTGTGCAAAAAAAGGGGCTCAATACTAAGATGTACCTCCTACCTTACTATACACAACCATATTTGCTCAAAACCTTGCAGGGAGAATATTTCAAATGTGTTCAGAGTAAATTACATATAGGGAGCAACAGTGGCAAGCAGCATCGTTCTACTTCAGAGGCTGAAGGGAGGGGTAAGGCACTGGAGCAGAAGCGGCACTAGGGTCCATTAGCTGCCCTCTTCCGTTAGCTGATCTGGGGCCTCGATAGAAGAAAGAAGCTTGACAGGAAAGAGAAAATTAGGCCAACTGAAGTGCCTCAATGTTAAAAGTCCTTGTGGCTTTCCTGAAAACCTTCAACGCTGTCCTCCTAGTATTTCTGTTCTCTGTTAATTTCAACAGGAAGTGCTACTTGTGAGTAAGGAAACCTTTTTTGGACACACTCTGTTCCTATACAAATTAAGTTCCTAGGATTTAATTCTGTAGTGGAAGGCTTGAAGTCACCTGGCCTAGCCCACTGATTTTATAGATGAGGGAACTTAAGCTTAAGGTTTAGTCTTTAAATAAGTCAATGGTCAGGGGAGAACTAGGCAAGGACCCAAATACCTTGCTTCACAGTACCTATGCTATACATTGTCCTTTATGCTCCAAAACTGAGTAGGAAGCAGGAGGAATCTTTTCTATACTACAGTTAAACAATCTTTTAATTTCATTAAGTAGGTTATGGGGGGCATAACACATGCATAGGATGGTGCATATCGCACTACATTTTAATGCAAAAAGATATCTTCCTTTCTACTTAACTTCCTTTTCACTATTTTTAAGGGCAAGTGAAAGAAAGGAATATCTTAAATATTATCAGCAGACCTCAATACTCGAGGGCAGCAACGACATTCTGTTTCTTGCTTCTTGCCCCTTGGTTTTCATGAATGGGTCACAGGAAAAAAATATCCTTAACAATCCTACACTGGGTGAGTGAATGGTGGCGTCACTGTTTTGGTAACTGATTGACAACTCTCAGCTAAGTAGGGCAGGAGTGTTATACCCTGATTTTGAGCCCACTTAGAGTTCCCTGACAGTCGTAGCTAAAAGCCAGGTGTTTCTATGAAGCTGAAGAATAGTTTTCTGTACAAACAGTTGTATGCCAGTATGTCAGTATGCCAACGAGAAAGCCCTTGGCTTTAGGAAGCATGGAAGCCCCGAACATTCACTCTGTTCATTTAAGACGAATCTAAGACAATTACAGAAACACCCAGAAGCCTCAGGTTCTTCCTCCCTTAGTCTATCCTTCTCCCCCAGTGCCCAGCATGTAAGGATCATGTGAGCTGATGAGTGCATGCTGCCCTGCACATAGTAGGTCCTGGAGAGATACCGATACCAGCTACTCCAGTTCTACCTGCCTGGCCCATAGGGACTGACATCAGCCGGGTGGGTGCAGACTGGCTGCAATCCATCCTTTTTCTGATACTTCTCTGCCGATTGCTTTTGCTGATGACCTCTTATAAATGTCAGAAAAGATTTCCTGTCCCTGATATCCTCAGGCTTCCAAAGCCTCTCATGTTCTCTGGTTTCTAGACAAAATATTATTTTGTAAAAAAAAAACAAATCTAGTGTTTTTCTTACCCTTTTGGTCTTGGCTTTCTGGGTCCAGGCTCGGGGACCCGTGTCTCTTCTTGCATTTCCTGTGGAGGGTTCCTGTTTTTCTGGGAGAACTGTGGCGAAAGCATTTCCCATTCATTGTCATGGGTGGCAGCCTGGGTTGGAACTGCATCTAGACCAGCTTGACCTTGTCTCTTGCTCTTCCTTGATTGGCTGCTCAAAGCAGCAACTTCCCCTAGTGCCAAAGAATCTAGAGGCTTTTTTCTTTCCAGAACCTGGGACTGGGGGCCCTTGTCCAAACTGAGACTCAAGAATGGCTCCACAGTTCTACCCGGAGACCCAGCTCCCGAGTCCCTGGTTTCTGCAGGTGGATCACCAACCTCACTATGGCTCAAGACCATCCAACTCTGGTCTTGTACAGGGTTTTCAAGAGATGTGTTCTTGTGGTTGGAAGACATTCTCTCTGCAGAATGAACTTTGACATCATTTAAAGACTCAGGCTGACACGTGTCTGGGATGCCTGCTTGCTGAGTTTCTGGTAGCTCCCTTTCTTCGGAACCTATGGAGAATTGCTCCGATTCGGCTCTGTTTTCTCTTGCTTCCCTGGCCTCTGGCTTCAGTGGTGAATCGTTTTCATGGTTTACAAGTATGTAATCTACAGCCAGTACCTGGTGGTCTTCACTTTTCCCTGCCTGTTTTTCTTCCTTGTATTCTAATTTTGTTTGCTCTGGCCCTTTCGTGGGAACTACTTTCTCATCTTCGAACTCCAATATCTCCTTGCCTAGAATATGGAGGTGAGAAGGAAAGAACAGGCTTAATTAACACTTTCCATGGCCTCTGGTCTTTGTGAACAAACACTTAAAAAGAGACAAGCTATTAAATAGTTTTCTCATGCACAAAGAGAGGTAGGTTTCACAATATAGCTGTAACATTTACATATACTGAGACCGGCTAGACAAAGGATCGGGCATAAGGTAATGTTTTCTGTCTGCATTGGTAGCAATGCTTTAACAAATGTTCTAAATCAATTAACACTGGTTCCTTGAAGGTGGAGGAGAGGGGCGTGTGTGTGTGTGTGTGTGTGTGTGTGTGTGTGTGTGTGTGTGTGTTTTGCGGGAGTGTATGTGTTGCTTACCGTTCAGTGGTTTCATGTCGCCACCTACTGGTGACTCTGAATTATCTGTTTCTATTTCCCAGTCAATGTTTGATGGAGAGGACTCTTTATTGGAACCCGTTCCTCCTACAGGTGAAGAAAGAGCCTCGGGGTCTTCATGAATATGCAACACAGTCATCTGGTATCCAGGTTTCCTGATTTTGGTCTCAGCCTTGTCTTCCTTCCTTTGATCAGGGAGAGCAGAAAGCAGCATCTCTGCTGCATCACTTCCCAGAGATGCATCGTCTGGGGACTCGGCTCCCTGTGTGCTTTCCGCGTAGCCACTGGGTTCCGTGAGGTAGGACAAGTCAAAGGGGGGTGTGTATGGTGCCAGTGATTGCTTCGTCGTGCCTTCCTCGGACGGAAGATCACTACCATAGAGGAAGTGTTCAGGTTCTCTCATCAGCTCTTCATCAATATTCTGGCCCATTGCATCATATTCGAAATCACCCCAGGAAGCTTCAGACGAACAGATATCATGCTTCCCCGCGTCCCCATCAACTGGTGTTTCAGGGTGGCCTTCCGATAGAGTCAACTTACTCATATCGTCTATAGTGCCCGTGGAAGTGTTGATGCCCGACGCATCACTGAAACTGTGGTCCAAGGCAGCTTCACTTACATCCAGGCAGGTATCAGAGGCTAGGAAGATGTCAGTAAGTACAGCAGGGCTCTCCGAAGCAAAAGGTTGCTCACGGTCAAGCTGAGCTCTGGTGCCTGTCTGGTTTTCAGGACAAAGGTCTTTCGATATCCAAGAGCCTTCTTCACCGACCTCCTGGTGAGTTTCAAAAGTGTCAGCATCTTCACTTCTGGTGCCTGGGATCGTCCTGTCCACTACTTCTTCTACCTCTGGGTTGGCGCCTTCGTCCAATGCTGTTATACTTGTACTGATGTCTCCATGCATATCAGAGGGATCTGGGGAACTTTTTGAAGAGGCAGGCTTAGATAAGTTGTCTGTGTCTTTCTGACTGTTGATCGGAGGCAAGGGCATTGCATCTTCTGAGTAGAGTTCTGAATTGCATGGGAGACATTCTTGCTCCGGTTCCCGAGTCGGTTCATCATCCATGTTTGGCTCAGTGAGATAAAACTCACTGGGTTCCACTTCAGGTCCCAGATAAACACCAGTATGTGTCTCCATCTCTTGCTTTCCTTCAGAATCGTGACACACGTCAGGGCTGCTGGATGTCTGAGAGTTGCTGTCCTGGTCACAGTGAGTCAATATATCAGGATTCTCACCATCTGCTCTAAAAGTGAAAGGTTGCTTGACATCCATCCACAAATCAGGTGAAGCTGAAGCCAGCTGCCCGCCCTCTTCGAAGTTGCCATGTAAAATATCTGGAACAAAGTTATGCTGGTGCTCACTGGGGCTGGGGCTATCCCAGTCAGAGTCCGGCTTCCTTATCAGTTGTGTGGGAGCATTGATCTTGTCGAGATTTTCCGTGGGAGTTCTTGAATGTGTCACATGGCTGAGATAGGATTTTTCTGGTTCCCACCCGTTCTCTTGTTGGCACTCAGTGGGTGAAATGCCAGCGCTAACACATCCATTTTCATCTCTGTGAGTCAAGGCTGGCCCTGCATGATCCCAGACCGACAGCATAGATTCCTGACACTGCTCTTGGGCGAGAGTTTCTGAAGGAAGGTCACCAGCAGTAGAAGACATGGCTGTTTGCTGTCCAGAATCTTTGTCCTTAATTTGGTCCAGGATTACAAGCTGACTGAATTGATTGGCATCTGAATCCAGTTGCTTCGGTTGAATGTTCCAAAGTTTCTCCTGTGACTTGTCCCCATCACTATCTAGAAAGGGTGACTTTAGTTCACCACTGAAAGGATTAGTGCTGCCCGTGTCCACAGGTTTACTATCATCCTGAACGGGCACGCTCCACGGACCTGCATTCTGGAATATTGGAGAAGTCGTCTCTAACTCACCCTCTGAGTTAGACAACTCCTCTGCGGACACACTGGCAGTTGCTTTCCCATCCCGTGCAGCAGGATTCCACCACTCACTGCTGTCAGTTGAGAAGCCAAGCATTTCCAATGTGTCAGGGTCTCCATTCTTACGGTCAGTGCTGGCAGATCCCTGCCACATGGTATCCATCACTGTCCCCGTGTCTGCACCTCTGGCCTCCTCCTCCTTAGATGTGTCCTGTATGTCAGCCTGCACGAGTGGTGACAAAATCCACTGACCAGGGCTGCTTTGTTGACTGTCATAGAATGGGCTTGACTTATTCTCATTCTCTATTGGCTCTGAACTACCCACAAAGACAGAAAGCTCAGGCTTGGATTGCTCTGTGACCAAGAACTCAGGATCAGGCAATGAATTGCAAACCTCAGACTCACGCTGAGCAACTGTGGCCAGATGTAGCTCTTTCTCGAGCAACTCTTCCTCACCCCCACTGTCATGGCCAGAGCCTGAGCTTGTGGATATGATCCTGGAACCCTCTGGCTCCGCAATTTCCAGAGAGTTAAGTTCATTTTCCTCTTGACCTCTAGTCATTAGATTTCCTTCCTGATATGCATGAGAATATTCGGAATATTTATCTGTTCCAAGGCTGGATGAAGAGGATGAGGAACCACCATTGAAGGGATCATTTGAGATTGCTGGAAATTGAGGGTCCTCCTGATCAGACATGTTTCCAAATTCATCCTTCCTGGGTTTTGCAAAGTCCTTCATTTCCGTAATGACTCCCACATGGGCTTCAGTGGTAAACAGTTCTGGTTCTTGGTGAATCTGTTTGTTTCTATCATCTTGATTCTCATTCTGATGGTCAGCACTGGGTCCGTAGGTCCAGGAGGACAAAGCAACTGAGGAATCATTTAGGTCAGGACTCGATGCACTGGAACGAGTGCACTCACTAGAGAGGCTGTCTTTGTCATAATTTCCTGGTGAAAGGGCTTCCAGAGACCTTTCCTCAGTTCTCTGACATGTAGGGTTCATAGCTATCTCATAACTTATATGACTGTCCCACACATCGCTATCTGTAGGGCCATCCCAAACACCAAAGTTTTGAGACGATTCATAAATTAGTTTTCCATTTTCTCTTTCTGGCCTCAGAATGTTGCAGGCTTCAGTTTCCTCCAATTCCATTTCAGATAAAGGCATATTTTTTATTAGATTAATCCTATCTAATGTCGTGTTGGCTTCCTCCAGATTTCTATTATCCATAAGAGATTCTTCATGGGTGTCTTTTGTCTGAGAATCACTTGTGGGTGTCTCTGTTTGTCCAGCAAGGGAGTCTAGAGTGTAAGGCTCCTTCTCAACTTCTAAGGCCTCCTCTGACTCCTCACTCTGAGGACTGGAGGTGACTGAGAGAGAGCTGACTTTGCCTGATGCGTTGCAAATTTCTTGGTGTTCAAATGCATCTGAAGAAGAGAGTTCCTGGTCAATGGGCTCTTTGCCAAAAACCCATGGGGCACCATTCACTCCAGAGCCTTCGGCTGTCTCCTTGTCGAGATGGTCACAATCAGAGGCTGTCAGGCTTTCAATCTCACTTTCACTCTGCCCGTAAATATGGCCTGTCCATGAATCTGACTGGGCAAAGTGTTCTGAACTTGTCAGCCTGGCCACCGAGGATGCTGTGTTACCTAGGGAGTCTGCCCATGTGTCCTGGTTGTCAGGATGAGATGTAAGCCCTTCTGACTCACTGAGTCCAGAGGCTTCTGACATGTGGCCATCCTTCCCATTTATTGAATGCCTGAAACTTTCAGAAGGCCAAGCACCATGTTCCACATCTACAGTATTTGGTGGGCTTGGTAGTCTGAATGATGGCATGTCTTTATCTCCCATGACTGAATCCCAAATACTGTTGGCAATTAACTGCCCACTTTTCACATTCAGAGTATGGTATTCACTGGGACCAGTGTCCCCTGTGGCCTCAGCAGAGGCAGAGAGATCCCAGTCTACCTGATTTGCTTCCTGATGCTCTGTGCCCCATGGTTCCAGCTGCTTCACTGAGAACCGGGTTTCAGGTTCACTATTTGCAGCTACATAACCTCCTGCTTGACCATCACCACCGATCGCCACACCCCCACTGCAGTCATCCCAATCCAAGTCATTATCCATGTCCGAGATCGTTGCAGTGGACTGCGTGTCCTCCAGAATCACTCGGTTCCATGTGTCAAGGCTGTCAGGGGCTGTCTGGCGTGAGTTGTTGTTGCTGTGTAGAAGGGTGAGCTGCCGGTTTGCCTCATTGTATAGTTGCATCATGCTAGGGTCATCGTAACTGGATGGACTGCTTTCTCCCATGTCATCCTCCAGGGAAGCATTTTTATCTTCTGCATGCTCTATCTTGAGTGAATCTTTCTCTGGGTGATGTGTGTCATTTCCTTCAGGCTTATCTTCTGCATGAGGCAATGCCCACATGTCTAGGTTCCCAGGACCAGAACCAATTCGATTTCTCTGAGGCTGCTGTGGTGATGTTGCAAGAACCTCAACGCCCTCTGCAGGAAAATCAGCATCTCTTGCCCCAAAACCATTATCTTTAGCAATTGGCTTGCTTTCCGTTTCTTTTTCCTCTCCAGCACATGTTGGTGATGTGTAAGAGTCAGAAGTGGAGTAGTTGGTGTCTAAGGGAGATGGGACTGAATCTTCTCCTATGTTGGACGCACTGTAATCAGAGCATTTATAGGACAAGAAGGAATCTTCCCAAGGAGCTAAGACATCAGCTCCTCTTTTCTTAATACTCTCCTCAAAGAGGTTCCAGGACCCTTCCTTTTCATATACCTTCCCTCTGGCTTTAGGATCCACCAAGTCATCCTGGTCTTCCCCTGGTAGCTTAGAATTATTCCATGTTTGACCCAGATCAGAAATGGGACTTCTAGATGTAAGACTGTTATCCTTTGAGTCATTGTTCTTCTTGCCCCAGATCTCTGGAGCTGCATCTTTATTTACCTCAATGAGGGAATTGTCCAGTAGGTCTCCTGCAGGGAAAGAAAACCCACTTTGGGCCATAGCCCATCCACTTGGGTCCTGCACAGAAGGAGTCTCATTGTTAGTGGGATGAAGATTCCAAGTATTTTTTAATGTGTCTGCATTATCTTCTTTATCAAATGCACCCCAGGTGGGGAAGGACATCGTAACTGCAGCTTCATCAGCATCTGTGGGGTTTCCCCAGGGCTCAGGCATTGTTGTGGGTGAGTGTCCTGAATGCCATAAAGCAGCGAAGTCCTCTATCAGGTGGTTTGTCCCTTGAGCAGAGGCATCTGTCAAATGTGGCCTCACTGTAGGCGAGTGCTGATATTGCAAGCTTTCTTCCGTCTGGTCCTGGGTATCTTTGCTGCCCAGTTCAGGCTGCCCAAATTCAGATTCCCATGGATCTGAGTTTGGGAATCCAAGACTCTTTGGTTGGAATGTGCAATCTGAGGTTCTCCTCTCAACTGGTTCAGGCTTATGATCTTTCCATGGTTCAGGGCTCTGGAAGACAGATTCTTGTTCACTGGAGTTCCATGCATCTACAATATTTTTAGAGTCAATTTCCAAGCCACCCCACCAACTTCTGCACCGTGCACGGGTCTGAGGTGGGCCCAGATGTCCTGCATCAATTGTATTTTGGATTATTTCCTCAGGATAGAGTGGAGTTGGCTCTTCAGTTGATGGTGAGATTTCAACAAAGCTGTTCATAGGTGTTGGTGGGATCCTTTTCCCAGTATTCTTCAGCCTTTCAGGGGAAGCAGGTTCCTCTCCCACAAAACATGTCAGGCTTAAATTTCTTTCAGAGTTATCGCCTGAGCTTTCTTGTCTCTGGACAAACTCTTCATCAAATTCCACAAGGCTGTCTTTACCAGCCTCTGACAAAAGAGAACTAGAGGAGTAATTGGACATGTTGATCCCCATCTCACCAAGTCCCTTAGGCCCAGCAGAGAGGTTTCCTTCTGATGAATCACTGTTGGGAAAGTCATCTGGTGAGTAGTCTGCCGAATGGGAAGATGGCTGGGACTGCTCAGAAGCTATGGGTGCTGGGTCAAAGTTGAAGAGGTCAAAATGTTCACTTTGTTCCCCGGAGCGTGCATGCTCCTCTGCAACTATGCCTTCAGGAATGGGGCTGTAGGATTCAAATCCTGGGAGAAGGCTGTGGTGAGGCCCGCCACCCTCTCCCACTGGGCTGTCATCACTGAGGAAGACTGAGCTCTCCTTGGATGAGCGACTGCTTCTGATAGTGGCCAACCCACTGTCAGGGCTAACAAGGTCTATGTTGACATCCACCTGAGCTTGGTTAGAATCGTTGAGCTCTGGAGGGTTTTCTATGAAATTCACAGAGTTGGGCTGTGGCTCTATGTCAGAACCATACAATTCCATAATCCCAGAAGAGCCCTGGGACAGAGGCGCACTGCCCGCCACAGCTTCTGTTGAGGATGTCCGACTGTTAGAGACCATCTCTGCACACCTCCTATTTATGACCTCTTTGAGAAGAAGAAACACCTGATCACAGGTCACAGAAGGGTCCTCCTGCTGATACACCAGTATCTCATCACAGCCACATTCAAAGGGCTCCAGTTCCAGACAAGGGTTGTGACTTTCTTCCAGCTCACAGCAAATCTGTGGGGAAGCACATGGATTGTGTGAGCATGCAGATAGTCCCTTAATTTTGTTTCTTTTCTGTAAAATGTGCATATTTTCATATATGTATACTATACTTACTTTATCTTCCACCTCTTTCCCCTTCAACCCCTTTTGGGTCCCCTATCCAACTCCCTTCTCAAATTCATGGCCTTTTAAAATGTATTATTGTCATCAACACATATGCAATATGTATGAATAAATATAAACATGTAATTTTCTGAGTTTACTTAATGTTTCTTGTATGCCTATGTTTTAGGGATGACCATCTTTGAGGAGGGCTGATCATCCTGGCTAGTTTTATGTCAACTTGATGCAAGATAGAGATGTCTGAACTTCAATTGAGAAGAATGCCTTCATAAGATCCAGCTCTAAGACATTTTCTTAATTAGTCATTGATGGGGGAGGGCCCAGCCCATTGTGAGTGGTGCCATCCCTAGTGGTACTAGATTTTATAAAACAGCAGGCTGAGCGAATCACGAGAAGCAAGCCAGTAAGCAGCACTCTCCCATGGCCTCTGCATCAGCTCCTGCCTCTAGGTTCCTGCCCTGCTTGAGTTTCTGTTCTGACTCTCTTCAATGATGAACAGTGACATGGACATGTAAGCCAAATAAACTCCTTTTACCTTACCCCCACACTCAACTTTTTGGTCAGGGTGTTTCATCACAGCAATAGGAACCCAACTCACTGACTCTCTGTCTCTCCGCAGTCATTTATTGCCTGTATCTCTTCATCTGGGGGTGGGGTCTTGTGAGCTTTCCCCTATGCACATTAGCATGTCAACTGGTGGGATCACAGTTTAGATCCTATTTAGGCAAGCACATTGTTGACATTGCTTGGATAGAGACTCCCTGTCATATAGAGAAGGTACAGTCTCACAGCCTCTGCTTCCTGCAATCTTCTCAACTCTCCCCTGTCTCCCCCATCCCACAATGTCCCCTGAGCCTTAGGCATAGGCATTGTGCTGTAGATGGATCATTTGGTGAAGTATACTCCTTGCTCAGATGTTGTCTGCATTTTGGCCAGTTGCTGCTTTCTACAATGATTTCTATCTGTTACAAAAAGAAGTTTATTTGATAAGAGGTGAGAGACATTGTTAGTAGACTGAACCTGGGCACAAGATGAGCATTGTGGGTTAAAGCCTGGAGGTTGGATGTGGCACAGATGGGTTAAAGTCAGGAGAGTTGATGGATTAGACTGGACATGTAAGGCATACAAATGGGACAAATCCTGGGGGTTGGGAATAGTGCCTTTAAAATATCTCGTGTGTGTGTGTGTGTGTGTGTGTGTGTGTGTGTGTGTGTGTGTGTGTCCGATGCATGGCCAGCTTTCTGTGAGGCAAGTGCTTTACCAACTGAGTCAACTCCCCATCCCTCCTTGCCAATGTGTTTGGCCGCTCTTCTGAGACAGTGTCTCATAGAACTCAGGCTGGTCTCAAACTCACTGTATCACTGAGGATAACCTTGAACTCTAGAGATTCTTGCCTGCACTGCTTTGAATGAGAACCCCCAATATGCCTTCGTCTTGGGTGTTTGAGCTCTTGGCTCCTCAGTTACTGATGTTTAGGTAGTACAGTCTTGCAGACTTTCCTGGGGATAAGCTTTGAGGTTAAAGGCCTTGGAGCACTTCCAGTTTGCTCAACCAGCTTCATGGTAAAGAATGTGAGCTGTGAGCTTTCTGTTCCAGCTGCCTGCTGCTATACTGCCCTGCCACTGTAGATGCTAACACCACTGGAATTATAAACCAACACAGGCGCTTTCTTCTGTATGTTGCCTTAGTCATGGCATTTTATCAGAGCAACGGAAAGGTGATATACAGCTTCTGTCTATTCCGTGCTGGGTCTATGGGAAGTGTGGGCCACAAGGCCAGGCTGATGTGGTACATGTGCTTGAACCCAGGGCTTCAAACAGACCAGGTAAGCAGTCCACTGACTGAGCTGTATTTGTAGTCTACTCTTTTCCTTAACATGAAATCAAACCATGTCCATCTGTCTACAAAAAAGGCCACAGACAACCTAGTCTCAGCTACCATTGCACTCGGCTCCACCTACCACCAGCTCTTTCTCTAGCCCCATCAAACTGCTCAGTTAATCTAAAATTTACATTAGTCGGCTGCTCCATTTCTGGAAGTTACAAGTAGAGGTGTTTAAAAGCGTCAAAAGCCTTTTCTAGATGTAACATAACGCCTGATGAGAGTGGCAAGGTAAAGCAAAAGGGGAAGAGGGAAGGTTGCGCTTCCCCATGGCACCCAGGCTTCTTCCCATCCCGGAGAGCACAGATAATGGAAATATGAACTGACAAAGGTACCTGGGAGGCAGAGGGACACTAAACCAGACAGCCAGGGCCAGGCCAGGCCTGGGCTGCACCGCTTGGACATCCAGGGGACATGGGGAGTGCTTTGGCATGCTGAGCTTTGGGAAAGGCCCTACAGGATTAACAGAGGTTAAAGTGATGGTGGATATAATGCCACACAAGCCATGGACTTGGCCGTGGTGGATGGTGGTCACTGAGTGCTCACTCACAGCCCCATAGTGCGATGTTTCACAGCTACGATCTCCTTTATTATTATGGCAGTCCTATGAGACTAGCAAAAGATTAAGACAGGGCTGACAGCTCTCTATTAGTGTGATGGGACCTGGGTTTTGAGCTCAGCAGTTGAGCTACAAAGGTGGATTCTCCTCTATATTACTACAAGATAAAATAGGACCTGTTGTTACCGAGCCTTCCCCTTCTGTGATGCAAGGTATTTAGAGAAACCACTGCCTTTGGATCCTACTTTGGAGTGAAGAAAGAATATGAAGTGTGGGTGCCAGGGCTCTGGATCACTCCATCTGCTTAAGTAAGCCAACTTTCCAAAGGGATCTGCCCTAAAAGTGACTCCAAAACTGAAAATGGAAGCTTGGACAACTTACATCTTGTCTCTAGGAAGTTAATGAGCAAAAAGGGTAAGATCTACCCTTTGCTATGGTTTGGCGGCTATAAAACATTCCCCTACACTGACTCATGCATTTGATCCCCGGTCTCTAGCTTCTGGTGCTGTCATGGGGAAGCTATGAAGCTTTTTAGACATGGCACCCAGCTGGTGAACCTAGGCCTGGAGGGTCAGCCTTGGAGGTTACAGGCAGTCCTATTTTTTATCTAGCCCTATGTGTCCCGATCCACTACAGTGTGATACACCACACCACACCACAAGTTCCCACTTGCCACAGATGACAGCTGCCACGCCTTCTCTGGCAAGGGGGATAGATAGTACCCCTGAAATGTGAGCGGACACAAACCTCTCCCCCATTGAGTAGCTTCTGCCAGGTGTTCTGTCACTGTGACGTTAACTAGTGCACCTTTGAATCTGAATGCATATTGTGTTAGCAGTGGGAAAGCCCCAGCTGGTGATTAGATGCGCACAGGTATGCGGGTCAGAAGGGGGGCCGTGCGACAGGGCATTGTGTTCTTATCTGAACTTGAGAAAGCAGAGAGAGAACTGGAGAATGCAGTCATGTTCTGTTAGAGGGAGGACAGAGGGCAGGGTACAAGAAAGAAAGAAATGGGAATGGAGACTTTGCCTCTTACCACCCATGATAACAAAGAATTCTGACTTACTAGTGAGGTTCACATTAACCAATCATTATATCCATATCTATTTCCCTCAGTGCTAGTTAACAAGTACAATAACTAACCTGGCTCACATATCATGACCTGTCATGAATAACCACCTCCACCTCCTCTTCCTCCTTCCTCCTCTTCCTCTTCTTCTTCCTCTTTCCTCATCTTCTTCCTCTTCTTGTTCTCCTGCTCCCCCCTTCTTTGTTCTTTGTAGGCAGTTTATCAAAAGGGTCAACTATCACCTTACAAGAACTGATTACCTATTGAGAATTTGAGCGCCTGTAGACTGTGCTTGCTAGGGCATCAGATCACTGGTCCATAAACACAAGGCACCAGATGGGCTTTGAGACAGTGACTAGGTTAGCTATCACACGGGAACAATTTCAAAAGAAAACAGAACAGAAAAAGGAGGACTTTTTGCCTTTATTTGGATGAGAAAGAACTGGTAGTTTTCTTTATGGTTCAGTCTAGAAGGGAAATAGTTGTGGGTGTCTACTATGGGTTTATGCACTCAGATTCTTGGCTCCCAATGTGCGTGGGGTGATACTGTTGATGAGGTGAAACCTTTCAGAGGCAGGGCTAGTAGAAGGTTGTTAGATCACAAGGCCACTACCTTCAGGAGGATTGAAGAAGACTTCAAGGGACTGTCTTAATTATCGTGAGAATGATTGGTTACAAAACAAGTCTAGTCTTTTGCTTCCAGGTTCTCTATGTGATGCCATCCACCAGAAAGCCCTCACCACAGCAGGGCATAAGCCATAACCATGCTCTTGAATCTCTACAAGTGTGATATATATATCCTAGACTCTGGTATTTTGTCAGCAACTCAAAACAGACTTACACAGTCTAATCTCAGGACTCTATCTCTCGGGCCTATTTCTTATGAGGCAGCAGTCCACTCTTATCACTCTTCCAGAAGTTCATAAACAATGAAACGGATGAGAGGAGGGCTCACCTGGCTGCACAGTTCTGGGTTCTGGGAGTACACAGCGATCTGCTGCCTTTGCTGCTCCTCCGATGTGTAGCTCGCGATCAGGATAAGGACATCAAAGCCAAACTTGTCTGTGAAGGCTTTCAAATCACTGGTGATGTTGCTATGAAGCAGGCAGTCCTGAAACAGCAAACACATGAGATTATTGTCCAACTGGCTTCTTCAGACAGCTGGCGACAAATCCGCTCAGGCCTGGGATGTGTCAGCACAGGTATTTATCACCAGAGGCAAAAGAAATAAGTGCTCTGAGAAAGTTTGGAAATTGGGGAAAGATTTCTTTCCCCAAACCAAGAAAGAAGATGTCTCTGCCATTATGATCAATTCTTTACCCAAGAAGCACATTTTAATTGATTTTTTTTCTATTTCATGTGCATTGGTGTTTGCCTGAATGTATGTCTGTGTGAGGGCGTTGGATTCTCTAGAACTGGAATTGCAGACCATTGTGAGATAGGGATGCTGAGAATTGAACCTAGATCCTGTGGAAGAATAGCCAGTGCTCTTAAATATTAAGCTGTCTTCCAAGCCCCAAAGAACACAGTTTTGTGAAATACTTGAAAAGTATATTTAGTCCTCACATTTATAATACACATATAAAAATGTGTGTTGACTCCAATCTTGACCTATCACTAGAAAAGCAAGAAGTTTCATATACCAGGGGTCTGGGTGATTGTCTCTCTTCCTTCGAGAAGTATAGTGAAGCCTATATTTTGGTCTTCATATATGGTGTGTTATGGTATACTCCTATTCTATAATATTATTGTTTTCTTTTTTGTTACCTGTAGTGGATTGGAAGAGGATGTTCCTCATAGGCTCAGATACCTGCACAATTTGTCCTTAGTTGGTAGGGCCATTTGTGGAGGTTCAGGAGGTGTAGCTTTCTGGAGAGAGTACATGATGAGGGCAGGCCTTGAGAATATATGACCTTGCCCTACTTTTGATTGGTTCTGTCTGCCTGGGCTTGCAGTAAAAGATGTGACTTCTCAGCCTCCTGCTCCTGCTGCTGTGCTTCCTCATCATGATGGACTATCATCCCTCCAGAACCATAAGCCAAAATGAAACTTGTATAAGTTGCTTTGGCCATAGTATCACATGGTAATTAATACAGCATTGTGTGTGTGTGTGTGTGTGTGTGTGTGTGTGTGTGTATACGTGTGTGCATGTCAGTGTGTGTGTGTATGTGTCATCTTTGTATGTAGATGTCAGAAGACAATATTTGGGAATCAGTTCTTTCCTTCCTTGCCAGTCCAGTCTCTCTTGTTTCTGTTCTTGCTCTGTATACTCCAGGCTGGCTGGCCTGTGAACTTTCAGCCCATTCTATCTCTATACCTTGTCTTACTACAGAGTTCTGGGATTGCAGATCTGGCCATTGCATCTGGCTCATTTGTGTTGGTTTTAGAGATTATACTCTGGTTGTCAGAGCATGCTTCAAGCATTCTTATCTGGTGATCCACCTCACTGGCCCTACAATTTTGTTTTCTATGATTATTGTCAGTTTCTTTTCAAATTTCCTGAAGATGCACTTTGATGAATTGGCTGAGGAATTCTTTTTTGAGATGGTCTCATGATGTGGAGCTGGGGTTTGAACCCAGGGATTTGTGTATGCTAGCAGAGCACTCTACCAACTGGGCTGTAGCTCCAGATCCTAAGGAATTTTTATTACAATGTAAAAGTCCAGAAGAATTTTGTAGCAGTTTTAATGTTGGGGCTACCTTGCTATTTGTGGCACTTGTGGAGAGAGCAGTAATGGCTGTGGCATTCCCAGAATGTGCCTTAGTCACCTACAGGAAATCTGTTGACTTCTCAAGCTATATCAATTTTACAGAGTGCCATTTTGCCCATACAATTCTCTCTTTTCCTTCAAGAAGAACAGTGAAGCTGTCATTATAAGTCCAGCATCTAGCATATTCACAGATTAGCATATACTAGTTGTTCAAGAAATCTTTGTAAACAGGCTGAAGAAAAATAAACAAAATCATTCTGTGCTACACTTCCTGTCATAGAGCACATGTGCTCACGTACACATATAAACACACACTCGCAAGCACACACACTCTCATACACATGCATACACACATGTATCCGCACTCACACATGCACATATACATGTGCATGCATTCACATGCACACGTGCACACTCTCACACACATAAATAATCCAAACAGACACTCAATCACACAATCCAAACAGAAACACACATATACACAACTAGCTAGTCACTATATCAATGAGTTCTACATCTGTGGATTCAAATAATAGTTGATCAATCACATGTGTTTAGGAAAAATATATCTGAACACATACAAACTTGGTTCTTATTGTCACCTCCCCTAAACAACACAACTAGTATCTGCATATTTTAGGTAAACATGACTTGGTGAATACAGGAGCATATACATGAGTTAGACATAAATTCAATGCCATTTTACAGAAGATACGTCTATATCTAAAGATTTGGGTATTCAAAGAGGGTTCTCAGAACAAATCCCCTTCAGATTCTGAGGAATGGCAGCACACACCACCACCACCATGACCACCACCACCACCACCACTGCCACCCTCCCCATTTCCCCATTATGTATAATCAATTAATTGGTAGTTTATCCTGCTATCAGTGCAAAACAACATGGTGTATACTCCAAGGGATTTAAAGAATTCTATGCGTTTTTATTACAATAGCAATTGTAATTATGGTTGTTGTGGTACAGTATTAAAACTACACATAGTATTTGCCATAGAAAACACGATTGCCATTCTGCCTCATCATAATTATTGTGAATAGTTGACTAGGTAGGTATGTAGATGTGTTGCTGCATTCATATTTGCACATTATCACTGCTTAAGACTTTTTATGAGAATCTGAACTAATCCAACAGCTCCCTGCACCCAAATGCCGTGGGGGAGAAAGCTGAACACCCAGAAGTTTGGACAATCCTGAAACTACAGGACAGTCTGCCACTTCTGCCCACCTCTCCCACATCCCTGGCCCAAGAGGAAACTGCATAGTGCCTCTAGATACAGGAAAATAGGAGCAGCCAGCAGCAGGAACCTCCTGGGTCTGGCCTGCACCTGGAACTGAACTGAACTGGTCACACAGCTCTCTGTACCCAAATCCCGTGGGGGGGGGAGCTGAACCCTCAGAAGTGCAGACACTCCTGAGAACTCAGAGGAGACTATTCTCTGCCCACATTCCCGACCCAAGAGGAAATCACCTAGTGCCATCTGTGCCCCCTGGGCACACGGACCTAGGGCAGTGAGGGACAAGATCCAGTTTCTGCCTTCACCGAGTGCTGAAAACCAGTCGCCAAGAGCACCTACACACCTGAGAGCAGAGCTCTCTACTCCCAGATATGACTGAAAGAAAACAGGAAAGCAGGTCTATAGGAGTGCTGACACATAGGCCTACAGGAGGGTCAAGCCACTGTCAGAGACAGCAAGACAAGCTAACACCAAAGACAACCTGATGACAAGAGGCAAGCGCAGGAACCTAAGCAACAGAAGCCAAGACTACTTGGCATCATCAGTGCCCAGTTCTCCCACCAAAGCAAATATTGGATATCCAAACACACCATAAAAGCAATATTTAGATACAAAATCACATTTTATGATGATGATTGAGGACTTTAAGAATGATATAAATAACTCCCTTAAAGAAATACAGAACAACTCAAGTAAACAAATAGAAGCCCTTAAAGAGGAAATTAAAAAATCCTTTAAAGAATTACAGGAAAACACAATTAAGCAGACAAAGGAATTGAACAAAACTGTCCAGGATTTAAAAAATGTAAATAGAAACAATAAAGAAAGCACAAAGTGAGACAACCCTGGAGATAGAAAACCTAGGGAAGATATCAGGAGTCATAGATGCAAGCATCACAAAGAGAAGACAAGAGATAGAAAAGAGAATCTCAAGGGCTGAAGATACCATAGAAAACATTGACAGAACCATCAAAGATAATGTAAAATGCAAAAAGCTCCGAGCCCAAAACATCCAGGAAGTCCAGGAAAATGAGAAGATCAAATCTAAGGATAATAGGTATAAAAGAGAGTGAAGACTCCCAACTAAAGGGTCAGTAAATATCTTCAACAAAATTATAGAAGAAAGATGGCCTAACCTAAAGAAGGAGATGCCCATAAACATACAAGAGGCCTACAGAACTCCAAATAGATTGGACCAGAAAAGAAATTCCTCCCATCACATAATAGTCAAAACACCAAATGAACAGAACAAAGAAAGAATATTAAAAGCAGTAAGGGAAAAAGGTCAAGTAACATATAAAGGTAGACCTATAAGAATTACACCAGACTTCTCACCAGAGTCTATGAAAACCAGAAGATCCTGGATAGATGTCATACAGACCCTAAGAGAACACAAATGCCAGGCTACTATATCCAGCAAAACTCTCAATTAACATAGATGGAGAAGCCAAGATAATCTATGACAAAACCAAATTTACACAATATCTTTCTATAAATCCAGCCCCACAAAGGATAATAAATGGAAAACTCCAACACAAGGAGGGAAACTACACCCTAGAAAAAGCAAGAAAGTAATCTCCTTGCAATGAAACCAAAAGAAGAGAGAGAGACACACACACACATAATTCCACCTCTAATAACAAAAATAACAGGAAGCAACAATCACTATTCTTTAATATCTCTTAACATCAACGGACTTAATTCCCCAATAAAAGACATAGACTAACAGACTGGATATGTAAAGAGGACCCAGCATTTTGCTGCATACCGGAAACCTAACTCAGAGACAAAGACAGACACTACCTCAGAGTAAAAGGCTGGAAAACAGCTTTCCAAGCAAATGGTCCAAAGAAACAAGCTGGAGCAGCCATTCTAATATCGAATAAAATCAACTTTCAACCAAAAGTCATTAAAAAAGATAAAGAAGGACACTTCATAATCATCAAAGGAAATATCCACCAAGATGAACTCTCAATCCTAAATATCTATGCTCCAAATGCAATGTCATCTACATTCATAAAAGAAACCTTACTAAAGCTTGAATCACACATTTCACCTCACACAATAATAGTAGATTTCAACACTGCACTCTCATCAATGGACAGATCATGGAAACAAGTTAAACAGAGACATACAGAAACTAACAGAAGTTATGAACCAAATAGACTTAACAGACATTTATAGAACATTTCATCCTAAAACAGAAGGATACACCATCTTCTCAGCATGATACCTTCTCCGAAACTGACCATATACTTGGTCACAAAACGGGCCTCAACAGATACAGGAAGATAGAAATAATCCCATTCATCCTATCAAATCACCATGGACTAAGGCTGGTCTTCAATAACAACAAAAATGACAGAAAGCCCACATATACATGGAGTTGAACAATGCTCTACTCAGTGATAACTTGATCAAAGAAGAAATAAAGAAAGAAATTAAAGACTTCTTAGAATTTAATGAAAATGAAGGCAAAACATACCCAACCTTATGGGATACAATGAAAGCTGTGCTAAGAGGAAAACTCATAGCTCTGAATGCCAGCAAAAAGAAACAAGAGAGAGCATACATCAGCAGCTTGATAGCACACCTAAAATCTCTAGAACAAAAAGAAGCAAACACACCCAAGAGGCATAAAAGGCAGGAAATAAAAACAAAACAAAACAAAACAAAACAAAAAAACCTTAGGACTGAAATCAATAAAGTAGAAACAGAAAGGACTGTAAAACCAGGAGCTGGTTCTTTGAGAAAATCAACAAGATAGATAAACCCTTAGCCAGACTAACCAGAGGGCACAGAGAATGTATCAAAATTAACAAAAGCAGAAACAAAACGGGAGACATAACAACAGACTCTGAGGAAATTTAAAAAATCATCAGATCATACTACAAAATCTTATAGTCAATAAAACTGGAAAATCCCCTTGTGAATATCGACACAAAAAATACTCAATAAAGTTCTTGCAAACTGAATCCAAGAACACATCAAAATGATCATCCATCATGATCAAGTAAGCTTCATCCCAGGGATGTAGGGATGGTTCAATATATGGAAATCCATCAACGTAATCCACTATATAAACAAACCACACGATCATTTCATTAGATGCTGAAAGCATTTGACAAAATTCAACACCCCTTCACAATAAAAGTCCTGGAAAGATCAGGAATTCAAGGCCCATACCTAAACATAGTAAAAGCAAAATACAGCAAACCAGTAGCTAACATTAAACTAAATGGAGAGAAACTTAAAATAATCCCACTAAAATCAGGAACTAGGCAAGGCTGCCCACTCTCTCCCTACTTATTCACTATAGTACTAGAAGTCCTAACCAGAGCAATCAGACAACGAAAGGAGGTCAAAGGGATACAAATTGGAAATGAAGAAGTCAAAAGATCACTATTTGCAGATGATATGATACTATACTTAAGTGTCCCACCAGAGAATTACCAAGCCTGATAAACAACTTTAGCAAAGTGGCTGGGTATAAAATTAACTCAAACAAATCAGTAGCCTTCCTCTACTCAAAGGATAAACAGGCTGAGGAAGAAATTAGGAAAATGACACCCTTCACAATAGTCCCAAATAATATAAAATACCATGGTGTGACTTTAACCAAGCAAGTGAAAGATCTGTATGACAAGAACTTTAAGTCTCTGAAGAAAGAAATTGAAGAAAATCTCAGAAGATGGCCAAATGCAATCCCCAACAAAATTCTAACTCTATTCTTCAGAGTTAGAAAGAACAATTTGCAAATTCACTTGGAATAACAAAAAATTAAAGATAGCAAAAACTATCCTCAGCAATGAAAGAACTTCTGTGGGGAATCACCATCCCTGACCTCAAGCAGTATTACAGAGCAATAGTCATAAAAACTGTATAGTATTGGCACAGAGACAGACAGGTAAATGAGTGGAATAAAATGGGTTCCAGAAATGAACCCACACACCTATGGTCACTTGATCTTTGAAAAAGGAGCTGAAATCATCCAATGGAAAAAGATAGCCTTTTCAACAAATGATGCTGGTTCAACTGGAAGTCAGCATGTAGAAAATGAAAATCAATCCATTTTTATCACCCTGTACAAAGCTTAAGTCCCAGTGGATCAAGGACTCCATGTCAAACCAGATACACTCAATCTAATAGAAGAAAAAGTAAGAAGAGCCTAGAACACATGGGCACTGGGGAAAATTTCCTGAACAAAACACCAATGGCTTATGCTCTAAGATCAAGAATCGACAAATGGGATCTCATAAAACTGCAAAGCTTCTGTAAGGCAAAGGACACTGTGGTTAGGACAAAACGGCAACCAACAGATTGGGAAAAGATCTTTACCAATCCTACATCTGATAGAGGGCTAATATCTAAAGTATACAAAGAACTCAAGAGGTTAGACTCCAGAGAGTCAAATAACTCTATTAAAATGAGGTACAGAGCTAAATAAAGAATTCTTAGTTGAGGAATATCGAATGGCTGAGAAATACCTAAAGAAATGTTCAACATCCTTAGTCATCAGGGAAATGCAAATCAAAACAACCCTTAGATTCCACCTCAACACCAGTAAGAATGGCTAAGATCAAAAACTCAGGTGACAGCAGATGCTGGCGAGGATGTGGAAAAAGAGGAACACTCCTCCATTGTTGGTGGGATTGCAGACTGGTACAACCACTCTGGAAGTCAGTCTGGAGGTTCCTCAGAAAATTGGACATTCCACTACCTGAGGACCCAGCTATATCTCTCCTGGGCATATACCCAAAAGATGCTCCAACATACAACAAAGACGCATGCTCCACTATGTTCATAGCAGCCTTGTTTATAATAGCCAGAAGTTGGAAAGAACCCAGATGCCCTTCAACAGAGGAATGGAGACAGAAAATGTGGTACATCTACACAATGGAGTACTACTCAACTGCCAAAAACAACGACTTCATGAAATTCATAGGCAAATGGATTGAACTACAAAATATCCTGAGTGATGTAACCCAATCACAGAAAAACACACAGGGTATACATTAACTGATAAGTGGATATTAGCCCAAAAGCTCAAGTCACCCAAGATACAATCCACAGACTGCATGAAGCTCAAGAAGGATGAATGAATTGCGATGCTTCACTGCTTCTTAAAAGAGGGAATAAACATATTCATAACAGGTGATATGGAGGCACAGTTTGGAGTAGTGACTGAAGGAATGGCCATTCAGAGCATGCCTCATATGTTTCCCATATATACAGTCACAAAAACTAGATAAGATTGATGAAGCTAAGAAGGACATGCTGACAGGAATTGAATATAGATGTCTCCTGAGAGACACAGCCAGAGCATGTCAAATACTAACTAGCATGCTAATGCTAACAGCAAATCACTGAACTGAAAATGGGACCCCGTTGGTGGAATTAGAGAAAGGATTGAAAGAGCTGAAGGGGTTTGCAACCCCATAAGAACAGCAATGCCGGGGTTGGGGATTTAGCTCAGTGGTAGAGTGCTTGCCTAGCAAGCACAAGGCCCTGGACTCGGTCCCCAGCTCCGAAAAAAAAAAAAAAAAAAAAAAAAGAGCAGCAATGCCAACCAACCTGAGCTCCCAGGACTAACCCATGGCTCCAACTGCATATGTAGCAGAGGAAGGCCTTGTTGGTTACCAATTTAAGGAGAAGCCCTTGGTCCTGCCAAGGTTGGACACCCAGTGTAGGGGGATGTCAGGGGGCAGAAAGGGGGATGGATGGAGAGGGGAACACCTTTATAGAAGAAGGGGATAGGGATGGGTTAGGGGGCTTATGAGCGGGAAACTGGGAAAGGGAATTACCATTTGAAATGTAAATAAAAATATATCCAATTTTTTTTAAAAAAGACTTTTTATCAGCCATTAAACACACAGGTTCTGCAGTTTCGATGAATGGAATCTTAAGATTTATGAAGTTCCCAAGAGACCCTTGGTGGGTGGGGGCTTCCATGTGTTGATAAGGCCTTTCTGTCTGATTTTGTTTTTATGGTTTTGGGGTTTTTTTTGTTTGTTTGTTTGTTTGTTTGTTTTTGTTTTGAGACAGTGTCTTTCTTCATAACCTTGGCTATCATGGAACTCACTTTGTAGACCAGGCTGGCCTCGAACTCACAGAGCTGCCTCTGCCTCTTGAGTGCTAGGACTAAGGCTGGGAGCCACCATGCCTGGCTTCTCATGGCAGTCATTCTTCCCAGGGATTTTACCAGATCGCTTTCCCTTTCAGGTGGCGAAGAACATGTGAGAATCACAAAACTCTCAAGATGTATTACTGATACAGACCAAGGATCTGACTTGGTAATGAAGTTTGTGATATTCATATGCAAGAACCTTTGGAATCACAAGATTCAGAAGGTACATTGCCAGTACCCATGCTTTTAACACCTATGGTATCCAAATACCATCACAGCAATCGTTAAGTTGATGTTTGTAGAGAATGAATTTGCCCACGGGAGTTTAGAGTATGCCTTCTCTGCATCAGACTATCCTTATGCATAACAAGCATTCAGGAGATAAATACTCCAAAGAGTCATTGGGAATTCATCAAGAAATTTAATGTTGGTCTTTGTGCCACTGTGGATCGAAAGCAGAGCTGATCCAGGAAAGACACTTATCTACAGCTTATCAATGTCAAAACTTTGTCAGAAGCCTCACAATTTCCCTTTACAAATATTTTTACATGTATGGATCCCCTAACACATCCATAAACTCCTAAAAGAAGTCATGCCTTTCAAAGAAATGTTTACATGCACAGGCAAGCACTCCCTTTGTGTCACTCAACCAAAAAAAGGTTAATTTGACTCATACCTGAACACAGTAAGATTCAGAAGCATTATTTGAAAGAGGCTGCACTTGTGGGCCTTGTGCTCTTCAAGAACGTTGGCTACGTTGGACACTCTTTGAACTCTTTGCTATGCAGACAGACACATCTTGTTCATCCGCACTGGTAAGACCAGGCTTTTTGTTAGAAATACAGTGTCACCCACACCCCAGACTCACTGAAGTGGCAGCTGCCTCTGCATCCCACCTAGAGAGCTCTGCCATAGAGAAATTGATTGGTCAGTGTATTTTCCTCCAAACCTGTCCTTTTTCATTCCCACTGTTCTCCAGGGACTTCGATGGGTAATATCCCCAACTCCTAATGCTTCGCAAACACCCAGAGCTGTGCATTCTAAACGCTTGCTGGGATTGCTGTTTAATAGGTTAGAGAGAAAAATCCAAGCACTTGTATTTTCATCTTTTCCCTTAAGTGATTCTTGAGGTCTATGACTTCTGGGTAAGATCGCCTCAGTCCTTCTATTGGTGAGCCCAAACCAAATTCCATGGAATTAGATGAAGTGTTGATTAAAAGAAAAATTAGTGAACCATTTTGGCATACTATCAATACATTTTGAATTAACCCCGATACATTTTGTAGTAACCCTAAACAATGATCGGCATCGATGCCCCATATCCTGTAGCAAACTTGTCCAAGCCAGATCCCGTTCTACTGGCCTAAGGGCAGCAGTGTCAAGAGTTTCATATTTAAAATAGTCAAACAAGGGAATGAGTGAGAATCTTCTGGTATCTGGGAAGTACAATCTGTTGGTTCTGCTTTTATGCTGGTGCTGTTTGCATAACATATAATTTATTCTTGTCTTCTAGCTATGGGGAGTCGTGTGCTGCAGTGACTCTTAACGTTGCTGGAGAGCAATGCCGGCCCTGAGTAAACAGCTCTTCATCATCAGCGGAGCCCCACTGTAGACACAGGTTGGCATTTTATTTCCCCCATCTGCCTTCTACCTGATAAATTACTGTTTTAGTTACACGTATACAAATACGATTTGTTAACCTGCTAGGATGTCTGCAAAATGTTTCTCTCACTTTCAGTTAAATTATATACATGCATATGTGTTTCCCACTTATTTGGGAAATAAAGAGATACTTCCCTTTCTAATTTTCCATTCAACCCCAGGAGTGCTCGCACGCGCGCGCACACACACACACACACACACACACACTCACACACACACACACACACACTGTCTACATTCCTGAACCTTACTAGAATTTAGGAATTTATTGGGACCTGGGAACTGACCAGCAAAAACAGGGAAAATGGCAATTGCTTCCCATTAGTGCCCATGGTACTAAAGATTCAATCATCAAACATTCAGAAGGTTGTGAAAATGCTTGCCTGAATAATCCCTAGCTTTGGAATTAGAAAAATCTAGAAAGGCAGAGAGAAAAAGAGGGCTGTTATTTCCCAGCTGAAAGCTCACTTAGAGAACTGAGAACCCTATAATATGATGATAATAAAGACAATGATGATGTCATCTTCGATGACGACGATGACAATGACAACCCCAGGGCAGAGAAGCAGAAATGATTTGACTCCATTTGCCCTAAAATAGGACCCCAGAAGGTTTAATGTGTTCATCATTGGAAATACACAGTCAAAGGCAGTGGAAAATTCCATTGTCCAAAAATACCCTTTTAGTTTTCACTGCATTATTTAAAAAAATATTTAGTATTGAGGGCTGGAGACATGGCTCACTGGTTAAGAGCACTTGTTACTCTTGCAGAGCACCCAGGTTTAGTTCTCAGCACCCACATGGTAGTTCACAGCCATTCACAACTCCAGTGCCTAGGTGCCTGATACCCTCTTCTGACCTTCTTAGGTACCAAGCTCCAACATGGTGCACAAATGCGAATGTAGGCAAAACACTCGAACATAACATGACAAATAAATTAATTTAAAAAATTAAGTAGTAATAATTCAACAACAACCACACAGAGAAAGGGAGTAGCAGGAAGTGGCACCAAAATTTTCTAAAAAAATTTTCAGTGTTGAAGCTAAATGCTGGCAGTGCCATGCATCGCGCCAAGCAACCTTGATCTAAGTAGTGTCTTAAGAACATCGGAACCATTAAAGGTGGCATTTCTCAGGATAGAAAGAGCACTGCCCTGCATACATTCTCACCTTCTATTGTCTTCTTAGTTTCCCTTGTTTGGTATCCAGACCCATCTTTTTGCTCAAACTGCTCTTCTCTAAAATGCCAATCACTCTGAGATGTCGAATGGGATGCATCCCTGTTCTTACCCCATTGGATTTTACTGGCAGCTTCGACCAGGCTGACCTGCCTCCTCTTTGGAGCACTTTACTTTCCTGACGTCATGCTCTCTTTGTCCTCTCCTCACTCACTGACCAGTCCTTGGTCATCTTTGCTGATCCCTCTTCCTCATCAGCCTGCTAACCTCACAGCCCCAACACAGTGTCCCGAGATTGCACTGTCTTCTCAGTACCCACTCTCTTTGGCACTCACATTCAGAGGATCATGACATTCTTTCTAATGAAAAAACACATCCACATGGACTCTATGCATGGGAATGCTTGACCAGCCTCATAAACACAAGAAAACCTGAGCACATCCTGTCCTGCCTCTTCAGTATTATTAAATGTCAGTCTCTGAGCTAAGAATTATTCCAGCATTTTTTCTTCCCCTTCATATCTTGAATAATCCATCAGCAAATCCTGTTAACTTTACCTTAAAACATAAATCAAGTCAAACCTTTCTTAATTATCCTCCATTGCAATCACTGTCTTAGATATAGTCACCACCATATTCTTTTCTTCTTTCTTTTTCATTTTTAATTCTGTGCAGGCATGCACGCGATACACACACACATGTCTGTCTGTCTGTCTTTCTATCTGCATTTATATGAACATGAGTATGGGTACAAGAGGTCAGAAGCATTGGATCCCCTGGAGCTAGAGTTATAGCTGGTTGGAATCACCCACTACGGGTGCTGGGATTCAAACTTAGATCCTTTGGAAGAATAGATGTGTTTCTAACCACCAAATTATCTATTTCTCCGGCCCCAGACACCATCATCATCTCTTGCCTAAACACTGGTACCAACATTCCAACTAGTACCCCAGGCCCTTTTCTCTCCCTCTGAACAGTTCACACAACATCAAGAATGGCTTTTAAAAATATAAACCAGAACCCAAAGATGGGTGAACACATAAAAGTATTCGCCAACTTGATTTGGACTCCTGGGTAGAAGGAAACAACAGACAAGCTGTCCTCTACAAGTAAATAAATGAATAATTTAAAAATGTAAATCAAACAATAGCACTTTCCTATTTAGAACCCACGATCTCCCAATGCTGTTATTATTATTTACCATTTTATTTTCCTTAATGAGAAATTATTAATATCCTTGAGTATAAGAGTTTAAATAAATCAATCAGAATTAGAGCAGCAGAAAAATTTGGAAAACATAGAAGGTAATTTACAACTTTAATACAAATACCTAATAAATTTAATAGTGAAATAGAAATGGGTGCTCACATAAGTGTTTTAGCAAAGGAGTGTAAAGAAAGAATTAACATGCATACAATGTTCATGGACAAAAATATTCATGGGCTTATTTTCGTAAAAACTAATACACAGAAAGAAAATCAGTATGACCAACAACTGATAAACTGTAAGTAAATTATGTATCAGTAAAACAAATGATTAATATACTATTGTTAAAAATCAGAGAGTAGTTAGTAACACATACATACAAAAAAAATCCTCAAAACAGGTAAATGTGGTCCAATTTCTATATGGTATAAAAATGAACAACATTTTAATATAAAATTTGATGTTTCTTTGTAAACTCTGACATGCATGGCTGGTGAAATGACTTGGTAGGTTAAGGGAGTTTTACCAACCTTGATGACCCACATGATGTTGTCCTCTGACCTGTGACCTCTGACCTACACAGATACCCCATGGCACATATACCCCCCCCAAAAAAAGATAAAAATTTAATTAAGAATTTTCATTTGCAACGAAGTACAAAGACTTCATCACCAGCAGCCAAACTGTTGATGTAAACAACCTTGAATGTCTCCATTTTAGGGCATGTTCTCAAAAGCTTTCTAGCCAAGCCTTAGGCATCAGTTAGGCCTCCTGGCTCTGGCACTCACTACCTCCATGAGTGTCACTCCGCCTCTGAGTCACAGTTTCCTTAGCTGTCAGCCCTGTTTCCTGGGAGGACAGTGAGAACTAAGATAGTAAAGGAAAAGTGAGCCAGACACCCTGCACACAGCGTTGGACAACAGGTTCCTTTTCTTTTCCTGGTCGTTAAACTGTCAGGAGGTTCACTCTCAGGGCTTGTGGAATTCACCCAACCATAGAAAACATTTTGTGGGATTCTGTGCATGCGACTCCCCGTTTGAGGAATGATTCTTCCCTTTATATCCTTCATATCACCTGAACTTTCCAATGATGACCTCGCTAATCTTTAAGCCACTTAAATGAGGCACACGTAAAATCTTACAAATCTGGGTGGCGGAGGAACCGGCAAAGCCAAACTTGAACAAGGTTGGCTTCACAGTGACCTGATATAAAATGCCCAAGCTCTGGGCAAGGCGAAGTTTATCTTAGTAATGGACTTTTCATCCTCAGCTCTTGGTAGAGCTGATGAGCTTCAGTTTGCCAATCGGCAAACAACATCCTTTAAAGCACAAACAGAAATGTGAAGTGATTTTTCATCCCTTTGGCCAAAGTTCCATGGATGGAGCCCCTTCATTGTCAAGAGCTTTTAATGAACTTTTCTTCTGACGCTAATTGACTCCACAGAGGCCCAGCATCTTGGACTACATTTCTAGCCCAAACCAGTTGTCTCCCATACACACTAAAGCTGCTGTTAAAAGAAATGCTGACATATTATGACAAGGTGTTCCTAGACCTGTTATATCTGTATTATTCGCTTCTGGCAGGAAATGAAAAAAAATTCAAGTAAGTGGCTATCATTTGTAGGTAGAATGCTTGTAAATTCCAGCCAATACCAAGATTAAGACAAGCTTGTGCAGCTACAGTGTGAATAGAGAGTCTAAAAAGCAGAGTTTGACAGCCCCGAAGTTCTGCAAGCTCAGTGGGTGGCCTGGACTGCTGAGTTACTGAAATCGAGGTGTCTACTTTGACATTTAGACTTTGCATGGATTTATTTCTGGACTGAGGGCTATTTTCATTTTTTAATCAAGATATAAGAAAAACGCTGAGGTATGGTTACAAATGTCCTAAGTGAAAGCTTCATGATTTATGCTTCCACATTTCTATTACGATGTTTAAAGTATTCAGCAATAATAAAGTCTGATAATCTTGACAGGAAAATGATTTATGAGGACACGAGATGCATAAATTAAAATTTTATTTATTCTATTTTACATACATTTTTAATTGGCAAACAAAGACATTTTTCCATACTTTTCCTAGATACTATTTTTTCATACACTATTGTTTTTGTTTCTTACTTTTTAAAGGCAACCTAGGCATCCTAGTAGCTAAAGAACTTTCCTGGGCTTATTAAAACTAGTCTAGACATAATATTTTGAAAATATACTCAGAGAGTGTGTGTTTTCATCCTTATAATTAAAAATATTTTGTGAAAATATTTTGTGAGACTTTAGAAAACTATTATACAAAATTAATGTATGACAATATACATATCAATATGCTATATGGATTGAGTGATTAGTTTTATTGATTTAAGGCAATACTAATTTCCTGACACAAGTTAACAGTACTGCATTAAGCATATGGGTAGCTATGTTTCTTTACCTTCCATGAACTTCCTGGTGCTCTTGTGTGGTTAGTAACATTGTCTTTGTCTTGTATTAGGAAAAGGAGGCTCAGAGGAAGTTAAGTAGTTGATATTACAGAGCTTCTATGTATGAAAAATGGGGTTCTCACCCCCACTCGTCTAAATTCAAAGGGTTTATTTTAACTCTGATTTTATTCCCAAATGAGAATCTTTCTCATAGAGAGCATTACAGAGAGATTTAGCTTTTAACCTAATAAAAGATAGTTTCTTCTACTGTCCTTACTTCTGTTCAACAGTGGCTTCTCCCTTGTCACTCTGCACAAGCCTGACATATCCTTGATTTTCACAACTGTGGTTATGAAGCTTGGTTTTTCTATCACCGTGCCTCAGGATTGACTTCCATTTTCTCACCCACTCCACCAAATGTAAAGGTGGATTTATGTTACTTATGGACTGTTGATTGTGTTAAAACCTAAGATTGGAAACTCAATGAAACTTCTATAAGGAAGAATGTTGAAATATTCTTGCAGTAACATATTTCCCCGCTCTCTCTTGCTGGTTTCATGTAGCTCAGGCTAGTCCCTAGTTGAAGACTACAATAAATGTCTCATCCTCCAGCTTCCACTTTGCAGGTGTTATAAGTATCGTAATGTGCCACCACGCCTGCCTTCTGTGGTGCTGAGTAATTGAATCTTGGGTCTCATGTATATTAGCTAAACACCCCCAACTGAGTGGGCTATGTCTATCCACAACTCGCAGCATGTGCTTTCGGATGTGTAAATTGGGGTGGGCAGTAGATCTGGCAAAATCATTGCTTGTCCAGAATTATGTTAATTGAAGACTTTCTTCCTCCAATAGTTTAGACAGAAACAATGGGTTACCTCCACTTCACCATTTATTATACTATAAATGCATCATACCCAAACATACTCCCAACACTGCTTCTTGTCTGCTCAACAGCCCACAGGAACAAGAAGTTGGGATTTATGAGGAAGCAAGAGATTAAATATGACTGCCTTTTGCTTTTGCTTTTCCCTTTGATCATGTGGGCATCTTAACAGGAGAGGACTATGGCAGCCGCATCCCCAGGTTAAGGCACAACTGTCAAGGCATGTGCTAATGTGCAGGTGGCATGTGAGCATCCATGAAGGAAAAGCCTAATGGTCTGTCAGGCAATGACCTGTAAGGTCCATACTCAAACTGAAGAATGCAGGAACACACAGAGAGATTGTGTATTCACTAAAAACTGAAATACCTAGTCTTATGCGATGAGAGAAGACAGGAGCAAGGGGTGGGAGAGAGGAAAGGAGAAGAGAAGGAGGCAGAAAGAGGAAGAGGAGGATAAAGAGGACAGGAATTGGCTGAGAGCACAGGAATTGGTTGAGCTCAAAGCTCAGATATAAGTTAAGGGTTTTATGAGAGGGATTGAGCTGGTTTCTGCCCCCCTATGAAGTGAACTAAGGTTCTGTTTCATCTTCGCTGTCTCTAGCACACAGAGGTGCTGATGTGGTCCCAGTGAGAGGTGACCTAGAAAGAGATGCTTGAAAAATGCACTTCATGGAAAACTGTTCCTCTGCTGATTCAGACAAGCAGTCAGTAGGAGACTGAGGACTTAGAAGAGGAAGGATTAACAACAAAGAAGAGAGACAGAGAACAGAATCAAGGATGGTTTGAATCTTAGTTCACTGCTCTCCCATAGTTGGCAACTTTGATTTCAACTTTATTCGTTTACTTATCATTATTTTGCTACTTTTAACCTTTGGACCTTGTATCTTAAATAAATTAATCAATAATTGGTAAGTGTTCTTGAACTCCTATCAACCTAAGACAGAACATACATCAATGCTATGTAGGCTTCCAAGACGGGTAAAAAGGAGCAATATAGACACCAACCTAAGACAGGCATGGTTGCCTGGACAGTCTTTGCTCTAAACAGGATTATGGAAAACAAGTAAAGCTTGTACTCCTGTCCAACAACTAGTACTGCCAACTTTAAAAAATAAAAAAGGGGGAACTGTGACCTCCTTAGCCTGGTAGGCGAGGGAGACTGTGAATATGCCCATAAAAGGTAGAAACAGATCTTGAGTAATTGGACTTTTTGGCTTGAGTAGAAACATCTGCCTTGGTCGCAACTATGAGCTTTCATGTGCTGGAGTTAACAAGGTGCAAAGATATGGAAACTTATTAGATTTACTACTGTGCTGTTGCTACAGCACAGTTACTATTCTGGGTTTTGTGGTTTCTCCCTTTATATATACTGTGCTGAATATTAAACTTTGAGCCTCCATCAGAAAAAAAAGGAGTTTCACAACCTGCTGAAGACAGTCATCATTTCATTGACCAGCTCACATTATTTGCACTTTCTTCCCCTCCCACTCCTTCCCTCTCTCACCCTCCTTTCTTCCCTCTCTTGTTCCCTCCCTTCATTCTTTACCTCTCTTCCTCTCCCTCCTTCTCCTTTTTCTTCTTTTCTCTGTCTCTCTCTTCCTTTTAAGGTCTCCTGTAACCCAGGCTGTCTGTCCTCAAATTCACTATATAGTTGGTGATGAATATGAACTTTGAATCTTCCTCTCTCTCTCTTGCTCCAAAGTGCTAGGAATACAGACATACAACACCACATCCAGCTAATTTACATTTCCTTTAAGAATACTATCAAGGCAGCAGCTCTCTGCTCCCAGACCCTGTGGGAAAGAGACCTCACCGCCTGGTCAGGTGGGCACTCCTAAGGCTGCAGAGCGGAAGAGACCACCAACACTGCCCACCCCTGCCCACATCCCTGGCCCAAGAGGAAACTGTATAAGGCCTCTGGGTTCCCGTAGGGGAGGGCCCAGGAGCGGCAGGACCCCTGCCTGAGACACCGCCGGAACCTGAAGGAAACAGATCGGATAAACAGTTCTCTGCACCCAAATCCCGTGGGAGGGAGAGCTAAACCCTCAGAGAGGCAGACACGCCTGGGAAACCAGAAGAGACTGCACTCTGCATACACATCTCGGACGCCAGAGGAAAACACCAAAGGCCATCTGGAACCCTGGTGCACTGAAGCTCCTGGAAGGGGCAGCACAGGTCTTCCTGGTTGCTGCCGCCGCAGAGAGCCCGTGGGCAGCACCCCGCGAGCAAACTTGAGCCTCGGGACCACAGGTAAGACCAACCTTTCTGCTGCAAGAAAGCTGCCTGGTGAACTCAAGACACAGGCCCACAGGAACAACTGAAGACCTGTAGAGAGGAAAAACAACACGCCCGAAAGCAGAACACTCTGTCCCCATAACTGACTGAAAGAGAGGAAAACAGGTCTACAGCACTCCTGACACACAGGCTTATAGGACAGTCTAGCCACTGTCAGAAATAGCAGAACAAAGTAACACTAGAGATAATCTGATGGCGAGAGGCAAGCGCAGGAACCCAAGCAACAGAAACCAAGACTACATGGCATCATCGGAGCCCAATTCTCCTACCAAAACAAACATGGAATATCCAAACACACCAGAAAAGCAAGATCTAGTTTCAAAATCATATTTGATCATGATGCTGGAGGACTTCAAGAAAGACATGAAGAACTCCCTTAGGGAAACACAGGAAAACATTAATAAACAAGTAGAAGCCTACAGAGAGGAATCGCAAAAATCCATGAAAGAATTCCAGGAAAACACAATCAAACAGTTGAAGGAACTAAAAATGGAAATAGAAGCAATCAAAAAAGAACACATGGAAACAACCCTGGATATAGAAAACCAAAAGAAGAGACAAGGAGCTGTAGATACAAGCCTCACCAACAGAATACAAGAGATGGAAGAGAGAATCTCAGGAGCAGAAGATTCCATAGAAATCATTGACTCAACTGTCAAAGATAATGTAAAGCAGAAAAAGCTACTGGTCCAAAACATACAGGAAATCCAGAACTCAATGAGAAGATCAAACCTAAGGATAATAGGTATAGAAGAGAGTGAAGACTCCCAGCTCAAAGGACCAGTAAATATCTTCAACAAAATCATAGAAGAAAACTTCCCTAACCTAAAAAAAGAGATACCCATAGGCATACAAGAAGCCTACAGAACTCCAAATAGATTGGACCAGAAAAGAAACACCTCCCGTCACATAATTGTCAAAACACCAAACACACAAAATAAAGAACGAATATTAAAAGCAGTAAAGGAAAAATGTCAAGTAACATATAAAGGCAGACCTATCAGAATCACACCAGACTTCTCGCCAGAAACTATGAAGGCCAGAAGATCCTGGACTGATGTCATACAGACCCTAAGAGAACACAAATGCCAGCCCAGCTTACTGTATCCTGCAAAACTCTCAATTAACATAGATGGAGAAACCAAGATATTCCATGACAAAACCAAATTTACACAATATCTTTCTACAAATCCAGCACTACAAAGGATAATAAATGGTAAAGCCCAACATAAGGAGGCAAGCTATACCCTAGAAGAAGCAAGAAACTAATCGTCTTGGCAACAAAACAAAGAGAATGAAAGCACACAAACATAACCTCACATCCAAATATGAATATAACGGGAAGCAATAATCACTATTCCTTAATATCGTTCAATATCAATGGCCTCAACTCCCCAATAAAAAGACATAGATTAACAAACTGGATACGCAACGAGGACCCTGCATTCTGCTGCCTACAGGAAACACACCTCAGAGGCAAAGACAGACATTACCTCAGAGTGAAAGGCTGGAAAACAATTTTCCAAGCAAATGGTCAGAAGAAGCAAGCTGGAGTAGCCATTCTAATATCAAATAAAATCAATTTTCAACTAAAAGTCATCAAAAAAGATAAGGAAGGACACTTCATATTCATCAAAGGAAAAATCCACCAAGATGAACTCTCAATCCTAAATATCTATGCCCCAAATACAAGGGCACCTACATATGTAAAAGAAACCTTACTAAAGCTCAAAACACACATTGCACCTCACACAATAATAGTGGGAGATTTCAACACCCCACTCTCATCAATGGACAGATCATGGAAACAGAAATTAAACAGAGATGTAGACAGACTAAGAGAAGTCATGAGCCAAATGGACTTAACGGATATTTATAGAACATTCTATCCTAAAGCAAAAGGATATACCTTCTTCTCAGCTCCTCATGGTACTTTCTCCAAAATTGACCATATAATTGGTCAAAAAACGGGCCTCAACAGGTACAGAAAGATAGAAATAATCCCATGCGTGCTATCGGACCACCACGGCCTAAAACTGGTCTTCAATAACAATCAAGGAAGAATGCCCACATATACTTGGAAATTGAACAATGCTCTACTCAATGATAACCTGGTCAAGGAAGAAATAAAGAAAGAAATTAAAAACTTTTTAGAATTTAATGAAAATGAAGGTACAACATACCCAAACTTATGGGACACAATGAAAGCTGTGCTAAGAGGAAAACTCATAGCGCTGAGTGTCTGCAGAAAGAAACAGGAAAGAGCATATGTCAGCAGCTTGACAGCACACCTAAAAGCTCTAGAACAAAAAGAAGCAAATACACCCAGGAGGAGTAGAAGGCAGGAAATAATCAAACTCAGAGCGGAAATCAACCAAGTAGAAACAAAAAGGACCATAGAAAGAATCAACAGAACCAAAAGTTGGTTCTTTGAGAAAATCAACAAGATAGATAAACCCTTAGCCAGACTAACGAGAGGACACAGAGAGTGCGTCCAAATTAACAAAATCAGAAATGAAAAGGGAGACATAACAACAGATTCAGAGGAAATTCAAAAAATCATCAGATCTTACTATAAAAAACCTATCTTCAACAAAACTTGAAAATCTTCAGGAAATGGACAATTTCCTAGACAGATACCAGGTATCGAAGTTAAATCAGGAACAGATAAACCAGTTAAACAACTCCATAACTCCTAAGGAAATAGAAGCAGTCATTAAAGGTCTCCCAACCAAAAAGAGCCCAGGTCCAGACGGGTTTAGTGCAGAATTCTATCAAACCTTCATAGAAGACCTTATACCAATATTATCCAAACTATTCCACAAAATTGAAACAGATGGATCACTACCGAATACCTTCTACGAAGCCACAATTACTCTTATACCTAAACCACACAAAGACGCAACAAAGAAAGAGAACTTCAGACCAATTTCCCTTATGAATATCGACGCAAAAATACTCAACAAAATTCTGGCAAACCGAATCCAAGAGCACATCAAAACAATCATCCACCATGACCAAGTAGGCTTCATCCCAGGCATGCAGGGATGGTTTAATATACGGAAAACCATCAACGTGATCCATTATATAAACAAACTTAAAGAACAAAACCACATGATCATTTCATTAGACGCTGAGAAAGCATTTGACAAAATTCAACACCCCTTCATGATAAAAGTCCTGGAAAGAATAGGAATTCAAGGCCCATACCTGAACATAGTAAAAGCCATATACAGCAAACCAGTTGCTAACATTAAACTAAATGGAGAGAAACTTGAAGCAATCCCACTAAAATCAGGGACTAGACAAGGCTGCCCACTCTCTCCCTACTTATTCAATATAGTTCTTGAAGTTCTAGCCAGAGCAATCAGACAACAAAAGGAGGTCAAGGGGATACAGATCGGAAAAGAAGAAGTCAAAATATCACTATTTGCAGATGATATGATAGTATATTTGAGTGATCCCAAAAGTTCCACCAGAGAACTACTAAGGCTGATAAACAACTTCAGCAAAGTGGCTGGGTATAAAATTAACTCAAATAAATCAGTTGCCTTCCTCTATACAAAAGAGAAACAAGCCGAGAAAGAAATTAGGGAAACGACACCCTTCATAATAGACCCAAATAATATAAAGTACCTCGGTGTGACTTTAACCAAGCAAGTAAAAGATCTGTACAATAAGAACTTCAAGACACTGAGGAAAGAAATTGAAGAAGACCTCAGAAGATGGAAAGATCTCCCATGCTCATGGATTGGCAGGATTAATATAGTAAAAATGGCCATTTTACCAAAAGCGATCTACAGATTCAATGCAATCCCCATTAAAATACCAATCCAATTCTTCAAAGAGTTAGACAGAACAATTTGCAAATTCATCTGGAATAACAAAAAACCCAGGATAGCTAAAGCTATCCTCAACAATAAAAGGACTTCAGGGGGAATCACTATCCCTGAACTCAAGCAGTATTACAGAGCAATAGTGATAAAAACTGCATGGTATTGGTACAGAGACTGACAGATAGACCAATGGAATAGAATTGAAGACCCAGAAATGAACCCACACACCTATGGTCACTTGATTTTTGACAAAGGAGCCAAAACCATCCAATGGAAAAAGATAGCATTTTCAGCAAATGGTGCCTGTTCAACTGGAGGTCAACATGTAGAAGAATGCAGATTGATCCATGCTTATCACCCTGTACAAAGCTTAAGTCCAAGTGGATCAAGGACCTCCACATCAAACCAGATACACTCAAACTAATAGAAGAAAAACTAGGGAAGCATCTGGAACACATGGGCACTGGACAAAATTTCCTGAACAAAACACCAATGGCTTACGCTCTAAGATCAAGAATCGACAAATGGGATCTCATAAAACTGCAAAGCTTCTGTAAGGCAAAGGACACTGTGGTTAGGACAAAACGGCAACCAATAGCTTGGGAAAAGATCTTTACCAATCCTACAACAGATAGAGGCCTTATATCCAAAATATACAAAGAACTCAAGAAGTTAGACCGCAGGGAAACAAATAACCCTATTAAAAAATGGGGCTCAGAGCTAAACAAAGAATTCACAGCTGAGGAATGCCGAATGGCTGAGAAACACCTAAAGAAATGTTCAACATCTTTAGTCATAAGGGAAATGCAAATCAAAACAACCCTGAGATTTCACCTCACACCAGTGAGAATGGCTAAGATCAAAAACTCAGGTGACAGCAGATGCTGGCGAGGATGTGGAGAAAGAGGAACACTCCTCCATTGTTGGTGGGATTGCAAACTGGTACAACCATTCTGGAAATCAGTCTGGAGGATCCTCAGAAAATTGGACATTGAACTGCCTGAGGATCCAGCTATACCTCTCTTGGGCATATACCCAAAAGATGCCCCAACATATAAAAAAGACACGTGCTCCACTATGTTCATTGCAGCCTTATTTATAATAGCCAGAAGCTGGAAAGAACCCAGATGCCCTTCAACAGAGGAATGGATACAGAAAATGTGGTACATCTACACAATGGAATATTACTCAGCTATCAAAAACAACGAGTTTATGAAATTCGTAGGCAAATGGTTGGAACTGGAAAACATCATCCTGAGTGAGCTAACCCAATCACAGAAAGACATACATGGTATGCACTCATTGATAAGTGGCTATTAGCCCAAATGCTTGAATTACCCTAGATGCCTAGAACAAACGAAACTCAAGACAGATGATCAAAACGTGAATGCTTCACTCCTTCTTTAAAAGGGGAACAAGAATACCCTTGGCAGGGAAGAGAGAGGCAAAGATTAAAACAGAGACTGAAGGAACACCCATTCAGAGCCTGCCCCACATGTGGCCCATACATATACAGCCACCCAATTAGACAAGATGGATGAAGCAAAGAAGTGCAGACCGACAGGAGCCAGATGTAGATCGCTCCTGAGAGACACAGCCAGAATACAGCAAATACAGAGGCGAATACCAGCAGCAAACCACTGAACTGAGAATAGAACCCCCGTTGAAGGAATCAGAGAAAGAACTGGAAGAGCTTGAAGGGGCTCGAGACCCCATATGTACAACAATGCCAAGCAACCAGAGCTTCCAGGGACTAAGCCACTACCTAAATACTATACATGGACTGACCCTGGACTCTGACCTCATAGGTAGCAATGAATATCCTAGTAAGAGCACCAGTGGAAGGGGAAGCCCTGGGTCCTGCTAAGACTGAACCCCCAGTGAACTAGATTGTTGGGGGGAGGGCGGCAATGGGGGGAGGGTTGGGAGGGGAACACCCATAAGGAAGGGGAGGGGGGAGGGGGATGTTTGCCCGGATACCGGGAAAGGGAATAACACTCGAAATGTATATAAGAAATACTCAAGTTAATAAAAAAAAAGAATACTATCAAAAACCATCTAAACTTTCTGCTCTAGCATGCCATTTAAAGACACTGAAGAAAGGCTATGTGGTTCTTATTCAGGACCCTTCTTGTTCATACATGCTTATGAGGGAATAGACAATTCAGGAAATATATGTCAAAGGGAAACCACTCACTAGGCATGCTTCATATTTTGAAATGATAGAACCTGGATAATAGTTGAACTATCATTTAAAAACAATAGTAATATATCATTTCCATCGCTGTGTTATAGATGTAAAAACATTCCCTGCTGGTTGGTTTTAAGCATAAGCCTGAACTCTCCTGGCTTTATTGATTTTTTTCTTCATAAAAATAATGAATGAGCTGGAAGATCATTTAAGTAAAGCAAAAGACCTCACTTCATTGTAGGTTCCTTGTTCTGCCTTCCAGAAGCCACCACATGATCTCCAGAGCACTTCCTCACATGTGCGACACACACACACACACACACACACACACACACACACACACACCGGATGCATCTGAGCTATGTCAATATTAACCTGACCAAATGAATATCAAACTGTCTCTTTTGTTCCTCTTGTTCCTCACATGGGGAGCACAATATGGCTCTTGTCAGAGGTGCTTCATCATTTGGGTTCAAGGAAACTGTTAGTACAGTTTGGGATTCGTTCTTCATGGGCAGATATCCTGATGGGTCTAATGAAGCCTTTCTGCTGACAACTCATTTGCTAAAAATATCCAAGCATCACCAAGTGTAAGGGGTGGGAGTGGGGGGACGGGTATGCTATGTCCCCTTTGCTAACAACCCAGTGAAAGTAATTAATTCATTTTGAAGTCTTAAAAAATCTACCCATCAAGATACACACCTCTTGCCACACTTAGATATGCTTTTGCTGGGTTCCATTTGCTCCCTGATAAACTTGGTGCCATCTCTAAATTGGAAAATAATAGGGTAAACACCAATCTTGGAGCACACACGCAGAGGCAACAGTCTGTGTGTGCCATTTGTTGCAATCTAAGCTAATTACCAGAAACCCCCTCCAGAAAGCAGCAGACACACTCTAGGCTTTGTGGTTTTACTTTCCTTTGGAGGTGTGTGTGTGTGTGTGTGTGTGTGTGTGTGTGCATGTGTGCATGCATGTATGTGTGTGTGTGTGTACGCACATGCATGTGTGTGTCTATGTATGCACACGCACGAGTGTATATGTGCATGCATGTATGTGTGTGTGCACATGCATGTGTGTGTCTATGTATGCACATGCATGAGTGTATATGTGCATGTGTGTGTGTGCACATACATGTGTGTGTCTATGTATGCACACGCACGAGTGTATATGTGCATGTGTGCATGCATGTATGTGTGTGTGCACATGCATGTGCATGTCTATGTACGCACATGCATGAGTGTATATGTGCATGTGTGTGTGCAAATGCATGTGTGTGTGTCTATGTATGCACACACACTAGTGTATATGTGCGTGTGTGTATGTATGTGTGTGTGCGTGTGTGTGTGTATGCACATTCATGTGGTGTGTGTCTATGTATGCACATGCATGAGTGTATATGTGCATGTGTGTGCGCGTGTGCGTGTGTGTGTGTGTGTGTGTGTGTGTGTGTGTGTGTGTGTCAGGGGACTGGAGGAGGTTTTCTTTAGGAGTTTTACTCACAGCATTATAACTTACTTGGCCTCAAGCCACAGGAATTAACTATAATCAGCTTAAGTAAAATGTTAAAGGGTACGAGGAACATTTGAAAAGAAGTCCTAGATGCACTGATGTCAAGAATGGCAAGGATATTCAGCAGTGTGGGGGGCATTCTGCATTACCATGGCCAACTGGCATCCTTCACAGGGTGGAAGTTGGGCAGCTCCAGCAAGCCAGCACAGTCCTTGCAGATTTAGTCCTCCCCTGCTCCCCTTTGGTCTTGAGTTTGGAAATTCTGGTAAAATAACTCTGTTCCCATTTGGATTGGGTACCATATCCATGGAGTCAAATGACTGAGTTGTAAAGACCACCCCACCCACAGAAAAGGCATCAGTTACATGAAGTTTGTGAATGAGGTTCATTTTCTGGAGCCAACCCCCTTTCCAAACATGTACACACTTCATATTTCCATGTAATCCGCAGACAACCAACCTAGACACAGGAAGCACACAATGCTACTTAGGAATGTGAGTTTGGTGAGGGGAGGTGACTTAGTTGCTTTGTCGCCTGGGACATCACACTCAAGAGGAAGAGTAACAAAGCAAACCTATCAGAGTAGTAAACTTAGAAAATGAGAGTTCTACATAAATAAAAAGTATGCAATATAACACAAAGAAAGAAACAGAAGCTAAAACTTACTGGTGTCTTTTCTTTTTAGTCAATCTACCACAGCTGTCAAACTATAGTTTTTAGTGATAGAGGATGCCAAGCAGGAAGACTGAGAAAGACAGAACCTTCTGCAGCCACCAACTCCCAGGCATGATTTGAAATATTTAAATATTTCATACTTATATGAAATATTTGATATTTTTGAATTGTATGAAATATTTGATTTGAAACACTTGATTATATAAAACATTTATTGATAAAAAAATCAACATATAAGTACATCAGCACCCTGGCTGGCTGTGAGAAATACCCAGAAGGACGGAAACCCGTTAGAAGGAAACAGATTTCCAACACTACAAAGGCAAATGGACAAGCTGCTTGTAACTCACTGTCAAGGGTGACTTCCCATTGCTAGATTAAAAATAAACCATCATTGCCTCTCATAAAACCTAGCTAACTGCAAGGTTAAAGATAAACCTACAGTGAGTTCTGAATTGGTCCAAAGCTCATAGAACAAGAAGGGAATCGTGGAGCAGTAGACAAAATTACTCATGATTGCTTCTCATCTTCAACATCTTCAACTGAGTCCTAGACCAGCTAGACCAATGCTTAGCTGTCTAATGACTAAACCAAATCATAGAGAGGCTGAATATTTCCCTCTTGATTGATCTAAAAGTGTGGGATGTTGTTTTCAAGTCCAAGGTCCATACCATCTTGAGAGGAGGGCAATTTTACCACTGTTCAGGAAAAAAACAAAAACAAAACAAAAAACCAACCAAACAAAGAGAAACAGAACAAAACAAAACAAACAAACAAACAAACAAAAACCAGGTGAACAGAGGTCCTGGGACCTGATTCTTTCGTTCTTTCTTTTCTGCTGTGCATACCTCGAGTACCAAGGTATATTTTAAAAGATTTGTTTTTAATATATTTTTAACTGAAATAGAATTCTATCACTTTCTCTCTGCCTCCAACCTCTCCCAGAGCCCCTCCCACAAACTCCCTTTGGCCTCCTCCCCTCAAGTGAATGCACAAATACAAAACACAACCTGCTAAGTTTGTATTTGTTGCTTGTGTATATATGGTTCCACTCTGCCTTAGACAACCAATAACGGATCTCATGCTCCCAGGGAGGGGCTAACTTTCCTTCCTCAGAGGTTATACATTGCCTCTAAGTATTCATCTATGGGTGGGATCCCTGGAAATTCCCCTCCTCTACATTGGTCTAATCTTGTTTATGCAGCCATTTCTAGGACAGACTGTCTCAAAGCAGATATCCTAGAACTCTGGCTCCTACCAACCTCCTTCTAGTATGTTTTCTATAGAGGTAGGAGATATAGATGTATGTGTTGCATTGGGCTTCCTATGATCCAGTGACCTCTGCATTGTGGTTGTCTGTGGTGGTCTCCATTTGCTCTAAGAGAGATTTCTTTGGTGAGGGGAGGCAACTATACTTATCCAGGAAAATTTGACTAGAAGTAGGTGGTGACTGGTTGGGGTAAGGGCCTAAAGATTTATTTTTATTTGTTTGAATTCGTGTTTGTGTTCATGGAGACCTTAAGGGATAGATAGCTTGGTGATAGAACCATAGGTTGTGATGAGCTGCCCAACATGGTTGCTATAAGCCAGGTTTCCAGAAGAGCAGCAAGGGATCAGTTCAATTCTGGAGGCTGAACTCAGGTCCTGTGCTTATGAACGGAACCACCTTCAAAGCCCAAGTAGGGCATTTTAAAAGACTAAACGTTATAGTTAAGATTCCCTCACACCTGCAGACCTATCTTCTGACCCCAGTTAACCTGTAACGTGGCTACGGAGGGAACCAGCATATCTGGCAGCACACTGATGCCTGGCTACAAGGAAAAATAAGGTTTTCCAGAACTTACTTCTGGGCCTGGATTATTATTTAAACTTCTATATTCATATCAACAGTTCTCAACACTGATTGTGTCACAGAATGATTCAGGAAGCTGCAAAACAAAACACCACCAACAGGAAGCAAAAAGAAGCAGAGCAGATCCCATGAAATTTAAATTAAAAGCGGGAGTCTATTTTAGAGTTTTTCCTCTATTATTCTCAATGCAGGCGTGGTAAGGAGCAGAAATATCACTGCTACAAAGAGTCATTTTCAATATGTAACATCTTGACATAGTTCCTATATCTGCTCTTCTTGTTTCTATACAAACATGAACATCACACATTATGCATATACATACATACAAAAAAAAGGGTTGAAAATGGAAGTTCAGCATTCAAATCCTGGCTCCATATGCTATATGTGTGCCTTTAGGCATGTTATTTGATTGTGCTAGTCTACAGCACCTTCATCGGGAAACTGAAATAATGACCATCTTACAAAATAAAATGAGATAATGTGTAAATGGTTGGACACATGCTTGCTCACACAGCGCTTTGGAGCACTGGGTGACTGCAGCAGCCAGGGCAGCCATGACTACAGTACCCATCAGTACCAGTGTAAGCATCTGCTGATTAGACCAGTAGAAGTCAGCAATCCTGAGGGACAGTTTAGAGAGTACGATAATTTATCCTTTGTACGTCAGACAGTGTCTTTCACTATGTGGCACTTTTTGAAACCTTTGTTTAAATTATATAAGGTGTAGAGTTTCTGATTAAAAAGGATTCTCACGTAGAGAGGAAGAGCCCCTGACAAGCATATTGGTTGAAGACCTGGGTTCTTCTCCAGGTACCACTCTTCCTGTGCTCCTTATTAATGATGTAGCTGCATGAAAAACACATGAGGGTTCCTAGAAACACATACTCCTGGCCCTATGTCCAGAGAGCTTGAGGGAGTAGCCTGGTGCTGTCTGGTCCAGCAAGCTCCTAAAGCTAACACATAGTCTGAAGATGACATTTTAGAACGGATTAATGACCATTCTCTTCCCTGGGTCTGAAGTTGCTAAGCTGCTAAAGAAAGAGCCCACAAAACAGTAAAATCTTCAGTTTTATTTTCCTTGATTTTTTTAAAAATTGGAGCTTTGTAGTAGAAGGTTTCTATTTGCTGCTTGTTCTGGTTGAAATTAGCAGTCAGGGTTTGGATAAGCAATTGCTCATTTAAAAAGTGGTTCTTAGGGATTGGAGAGATTGCTCAATGATTAAGAACACTGGCTTATCTTCTAGAGCACCTACACACTTACTCTAGTTTCAGGGGATCTAAAAGCCTCTTCTGGCCTCTATACAGGCAAAACAATCATATATATAATTAATTAACTAGTCAATTCAACATTTGTATCAGAAGGAAAATTGATATTAAAAGAAATGTTCTATAAGAAATTAAAGTAGCAATTTCATTCAAACTCAAAAGTAAAATTATGTATCCATTTATATTTTGTTTCAAAGCGAAATCTTTATGAGCATTTGTGAGTACTAGTACCTCTTGTAGGAATCACACACAGCAAATGAAGGTTTCTGTTTCAAATCATGGCTCATTAATCCAGGATAAGAGGAGGCATGCGAGAAAATCGGAATGCAGAACCCCACCTCACTTCTGTAGAAGGACACGGTTCCCCTCCAAACAGATATCACTTCATTTCAGCGGCTCTCCAAAGCATTAATCTATTCCACCAGTTTACACAAAATCATGTAATTATATTAACTGCTCTGAATAGGTTTGGGAACAAACACAGCTGATACTTGGTAAACATTGACTTTAGTCACAGGGTGTTCACACACCTGTGCTTTCGTAGCCAGTTTCCAGTGAGCTTGGAGCGTTCTGCTAAGGTTATCAGTCAGCACGCACTACAGAATCGCACTACAGAATGGAATGGTGGCTGCACAACTCCTCTGCCAGTTAAAGGAAGATCAATGGAGCTCCACTATCAGAGGCCAAGCCCCCACAAGTAAGGGGTTTGCATCACAAGATATATTGGCATAAGTTTCTCTGACGTTACTAGCTTATTTGAACAAGGTGGATGTCTGCTGCTCCTGGGTGATGGCTGTGTGTCAGTTTGACTATACTCTAAGCAACAATATATTAGCTAACACTGTTAGAACACACACACACACACACACACACACACACACACGCACACACACGCACACACACACACACCCCAAAACAAGACAAAACAACAACAAAAAAACCAAAACCAAGAACCAAAGTCAAAAACCTGACGGAGTCCAAATAAATAACAGGAGACGTTACTAGCTGTAAATATTCTTAAACATCCTCCATTTGCAAAATGAGAAAACCTGGTACTCAAGACATATCTGAATAGCTACGTGGTCCTTATTTCAAAGAGAAAAGAGATAACCGGACAGGAGCCTGGCTGCATTTTACAGTCATGCTTATGCTTCTGGGAGAGTTGATCCATTTCATAAATACACTCCCATCACTAGCAAATGTCCGGTCTTCCTGGGGAGTCCCAAGACAGGATTTACAACACAGAGTGATAATACACCTGAACAAAGTACCTCTCAAGGAATCAGAAGTGTCTCTCTCCAGCAAGGTCTCTACCCAACCCCACAGATCTTAGTCCTTTAGATATGAGTTTTGAAACATTAATTTACCTTTTGCTGTTGTTTGGGGGAGGGTGGTATTTTGTTAAAAGTTTTCCCATACAATGTACTTTGATTCTATTCTCCCTCAACTCCTCCCAGGTCTTCCCCATCTGCCTACCCATCCAACTTCATGTCCTCTCTGTCTGTCTGTCTCTATTCCAAAACCATGGGCTTTTGTGTTGTTCTAATTCTTATTGCCTTTTGCTTATTCTGAGAATCAAGCAATGGCTACTGCTTTTGTGTTTCATACATGGTCCCCAAGAGACATAATCCAGTTCACCAGTTTCTCTGAGAGGCAGGGACAAATAACTTCAGCATGTGCAGTGTCTGGGCATGGAGTTTGTGTCTGGTTTGTCCTGGGGATTGAGATAGGAGAGTGAGTCTCAGAGAATGCCCATCCTGGGGCAAATAACTTCAGCATGTGCAGTGTCTGGGCATGGAGTTTGTGTCTGGTTTGTCCTGGGGATTGAGATAGGAGAGTGAGTCTCAGAGAATGCCCATCCTGGGGCAAATAACTTCAGCATGTGCAGTGTCTGGGCATGGAGTTTGTCTGTGTCTAGTTTGTCCTGGGGATTGAGATAGGAGAGTGAGTCTCAGAGAATGCCCATCCTGGGGCAAATAACTTCAGCATGTGCAGTGTCTGGGCATGGAGTTTGTCTGTGTCTGGTTTGTCCTGGGGATTGAGATAGGAGAGTGAGTCTCAGAGAATGCCCATCCTCGCTGATTGAGATATGAGAGTGAGTCTCAGAGAATGCCCATCCTCGCTGATTGAGATATGAGAGTGAGTCTCAGAGAATGCCCATCCTGGCTGAACTGGGCCATAGCAGGTGGATGGGAGCAGTTCCTCCTGCTATGGACTGAATGGGGAGGGGTTTCCAGTGACCCTTGGACTCTAGCCACAGCTCATCATTTAGGAGATCCCTATGTCCATCTGTCTGTCTGCGTTCATCTCTCTGATTTCCCTCCATTATCCTTAACTCTTTCTTTACCTTCATCCTGACAGGCCACCAACAGTGCCAAAATGCCGACTATAGGGAAAAGTTTGCATAAGAAGAATTTTTTCCTAATCAAAGAGCCCTGTGAAACACACTGATATCTAATTATAGGGATTTATTTTCTTAATAGAGACATCTGGCAGGAAACACCTCACACATAGATGCCCAATGGACAGTCAACAATGGAACCACATTCTTCAATGCAGAAATGCACTTAAAATGGAAAATCTGAGATGGGCTGAGAGCATTCTCGCCTGGAACAATGACCTTTCCACTTGATCCTACATCTTGTCCATCTCTTTCCAGGTTTTCCACTTTTCATGGAGTACTGTGGCTTGAAATGAGAAATGTCCTCTATAGTCTTGGGCATTTGACTACTCTGTCCCCAGTTGATAGCATTTTGGGGGAGGTATATGGTAGCAGAGACTTTCTGGGGGATGTATGGTATTGGGGACAGGTTTTGAGATTCAAGGTCTCTACCTATTTCTAGTAAGCTCCTTCTGTTTCCTGCTTGTGGTTCAAGATGTGAACTCTAAGCTTCCTGTTCCCGTTACTATGCCTGCTGCTTGCTGCCAAGCCTCTGTGCCGCCACCATGAGCTCCAATCTCTGTACAGATGAAAACACAAATAAATTCCCTTTCCCCTAAGTTGTCTTTGGTCATGGTGTTTTATCATAGCAACAGAAAAATAACTAAAACACAGTGTTATATCAGTTAGTGTGTGTGTGTGTGTGTGTGTGTGTGTGTCCGTCTGTGTCTGAGTGTGTATAGTGCACATGCCTGTGTGTACATTTGTGGAAGGGTGAAGCTGACATCTATAGTTCTCCACCTTATATTTTGACACAGAGTCTCTCACTGAACCTGGAGCTCACCGACTAGCTAAATTGCTTGGCCAGAGTGCCCTCTTCTCTTTTCCCGAAATCCTGTTTCTGGCTCCTAGCACTGGTGTTTCAGACATGCACCACCACACCCTGCTTCTTACATGGCTGCTGGGGATCTCAACTTAGGACCTTATGATTTCTTCCATAGTGATTGCCTCTACAGACGTATTCAGAAGCTGCAACCCCTGAAAGCCCCGAATCCAGTCATGGCAAGAGAAGTCCTTTTGTCTTTCCCCACTTTTTTACGTGATATTGTTTGAATATTTGTGTTACCTCCAAATTCCTTTGCGGAAATAATGAGAGCCCACCCAAAGAGCTCTGCTCCATCTACTCAGTTACAGTGAGAGTACTAGGCTACAAAAAAATTCACATGCATTTTATGAGTCTCCCTTCTGTCCCATGGTCTGGAGAGCTAAGGATTGAATATTCTTGGAGCTACCTTGGAAAGTCACAGACAGCTTCTTTGGGAATGTAAGCAGCACCAAAAAACGGGCATAAGGTGGAGAAAGTGATAAACCCTGGGCGCTCGAGTCCAAGTCCCTCAGAAAATTGATATACTTTGACTTGCTGTTTTATGGAAGCAATTAGAGTTAAGTTTCTGTCACATACAACCACAGGACAGGAGAGGCGATAATTTCTTTTGCCATGACTTGATCCCTGAACTCAGCAGCAGAAGGGATCATAATGAGACCAATTACCTAGTATTCCAATAGAGAGCCACGCGTTCTCCAATACAGAACCATCTTCCACACTAACCTAGGGAAGGCCCCCTACCAAGTGGCACATCACTCAGTACAGGAGAAATGTTATGCGATAAGTAAAGACACTTCTCCTTCTGCTCTCACCAAGTGTAACTGTCAGCAGCCGCTAGGATATTTTCATGTGTGGCTATATCTCTTGCTTGGAAATGGACTCATCCAGGGGTTTCTTTTATGTGGAAAGGATAGGGACTACCTTGTGCCTTCTCATCCTTATTTAAAGGTAAGAGTCTGTCAGCAATCTGCCAGTGACTCTGGGAGGAACAAGCATGGTCTCTGGTAGCCTCCAGCCCTATTCTTGTGGAGATGAGGACTACAAAGCTCACTACTGAAGCACTGGCAACGTCTGGCTGCTGTCCTAGCATCAGTGAGAAGTAGCATTCGTACACACTGCTGTGGGGCATTTCCTAACGGGGTGGAGTGCACAAGCATATAAAAGACATAACAGGTCCTATACTCAGAATAGCTATTTTAGCAACATAGCTTCAGGTGCAAATTTACATGCAATAACTCATATTCTACCAAACAAATCCCAGGCAAACTGTAATGCAAAAACATATTTCCTGCTGTCAAGAAAATTTCTGGCAAAATTAATCAACCATTCATCCATTCAGGATCTTTGCATACCCTTTTGTCAAGGAGGGAATACTAAGAGAGTTCTTTTCTCTTCCACACACTCATTTCAATGAATTGAAGAATCCATCAAGCTTGAGTTGATTTATTGAACTGTCTCTTAGCTCAGCAGTATAACTACAGCAAATGAACTGAGAACTTCTTTTAAAATCAGCAGTGACTTGATTCAACAATATCTGATGCATTTAACTCTTTATAATTCCAAAATTTAACTTATTCTAAAATTTCTAAAATGGCATTTTTTTTTTTGCTAAAAGCTGATGATGTCTTCGCATGCACAACTTAGTGATCTGATAGCATTTTTAAAGCATATAGATTCAAGGGCTTTTTCCTTTAAGGCAGTGATCCCCAACCTTCCTAATGCTACAACCTTTTAATATAGTTCCTCATGCTGTACAACCCTTTAATACAGCACCTCCCAGACATACAATTTTTTTCCATTGCTACTTCTTAACTGAAGTTTGCTACTGTTTCTAATCACAACATAAATATTTTTACAGATAGAGGTTTGCCAAAGGGGTCATGACCCACAGGTTGAGAGCCAGTGCTTTAAGAGCTGTTAAAAACAAATTTTAATTAATTAGATTTGTAAGGGATTTACCTAACTACCCTCAGCCTTTTCTGATGTAAGGTGTTTCTTTCAGTGGCTAAAGTTTCTATTACTAACGAACAGCCAGTCACTTTGGCTAAAAGAACTAAAGACGGACAGACTGCTTATTTTTGTATTTATTGTGCTCCTTACACCAGGTAAAGAGGATCGATGTAAGGAGAGGGACGTAGTGCATGAACATTAGAGAGTAACCAAGCAGACTGTTTAAACACACGCTCTAGCACAGAGCTGGTCCACTGAGCCCCCGGGAGCCCATTCATCACACACCAGCTTTGCATTTCTCTTTGTAAAGATGTACGACCTTTGCCTATTAGATTTCATTAACGGGGCACCATACAAGGCTCCTATGCACACGGCAGGCGACAGAGAGCAACATCCTCGCCTGAAGGATTTGTGGGAAGAGCTCATCTTCAATCTTTGTCCCTGGGAGGCACTTTTAACACCTGCCAACCACAGCACTATCATCAGAAAAACATTTAGAGATTTATCTTCGGGCTGGTAATTATAAGAGATAATTTGTTTGGAGTATGGATCAAGTTGGTCTAGCATAAACAAACTAGAGGCTCAAATTACATGATGAACACCATTAACTATTGATTTAACCACTGCAGGTCTGCAAGCTCCCCGACATTCGGAAGATGGCGTGTTCCCGGGAAACGCACCTTCAGCTCAAACTTTACTGAGAGTCAAGAGCTGACTTCAGTGTGTTCTCAGAGTTATCTTGGTTTACACTGTTTTTCCTTCTTGGGGAGATCTGTTTTTATTAAACTCTAGATTTTCAGGACGGTAGGAAATTGAAAATGCAAAAGTCAGACACGGAAATGATACAGAAAGCAGGAGGGTTTCCTAGAGATAGGATCAGGGAAGGGAATGGTAGCGACTGCTAGCAAACTCTTGGGGTACTTTTCAGGGTGGGTGGAAAATGTAATAAAAGTGGCAATGGCTGAATATCTGCAATTTTATTGGAACTGCTGAATTGTACATTTCCAAGGAATGCGTTGTGTGGCGTGTGAATTGTGTTTCAGGAAAGTTGCTATTTATTAAACAAACAAACAAACAAAACCACCATAGACTGTCAGATACTTTTATAGGTGAGGATACTCTGGGAAGATTTTTAGAGATATGGAGCCAGCAGCGTCACATGTCACACAGTATATTCTACATTTTTCCCCCCCTTGGAAGTCTTTGAAAGCTGTAATCACAGGAGCCTCACAGTCTTCCTGTGCAGTGGGGGAAGCAGGCATTTAAACAGCTTCTTTATTCTTGACGCCAGGGATAGACTCTGAGGTCTTTTTTCCTGCAAGCTTTCTATCACTGAGCCACCCTCACAGACGTGAGCCTCGTTTTAAAAGTAAGGAGTCAGACACAGAGAAGGAGCTGAGAGTTTAAGGACCTCAACCGTGCCACATCATGGGTTCTTTTATATATTCTGCTCTTCTCATTCCGTTTGAATGCGGAACACCACGCTGTAGAAGGAAAACAGTCCTCGGGAGGAAGAGAATGCCCATGGTCAAACGCGTAGTGGATGTGCATGCAGAGGTGAGAGGACGGAGCAGAACTGGTGTGGATCCCAGCTGCACGCAGCACAGCTCTGTCTCTAAGTGGCTCTGTGACTCGCTGTGAAGAATTACAGCCTCCAGCTCTCAGTGTAAAGAGGCGCCTATACACACAGTAAGCATTCAATAAATGACACCATTAATGCTCTTTAATGCCATCATTAATACTGGTTGCAAAAGAATGGGGGTGGCGGGCTCTGTTGATCCTTCCCAAATATAGATCTATAATTTCCTGTGAGAAATCTCTGGGGCCAGCGATAGACTTTGCCATTTAGAATATTTTTGTTTGAGAGAGACAAGATGGTGATTATAATGTAAACCATGTGTCAATCACAACAGAGGTTAGGCTAGATTCTCTAAACCACATGGCATGGGTACAACAAAATGTCTCAAGGGCACGGAGATGAATATTTACTCTGAATTTGATGTCAAAGCTTTCAAAACTTTTTCATGATTTTAAAAATGATTTCAGGATTTTTTAGGTTTCAGAAATGTATGTAAGGAATGGTCAGCTTGAGATACCCCTCTAAAAAATGTTAAATATTAAAGTTCTTGGGTAGTGGTGCATAAATCTGAAGGCAGAGTAATGGAGAAATCTCTGAGTTCGAGGCCAGCCTGGTCTACAGGGCAAGTTCCAGGATAAGTAGGGCTACACAGAGAAAGCCTGTCTCAAAAAAACCTTACACACAGACACAGACACAGACACAGACACAGACACAGACACAGACACAGACACACACACACACACACACACACACACACACACTGTATATATACATATATATGTATGTATACACATATACATACATACACATATATACAAATACATACATAAATACACTGCTTAGCAAAAAGAATAGAGCTGTTTCTGACCATACATTTAGGTAAGTTCACAACTGGCTGTTGAAAAAGTGCCTGGATGGCCCTCTAACAAGTCATTCAAAGGAGGTGACTAACAGGCATCAAAATCAGTCTTATTATCATGAATTTTGCAAATAAATTAAAATGGTGTCCTGTCCAAAAATTACATTTGCTCTCTCAGTGAAAGCATGTAGTGGTACCCAAATACTGTAAGGGGAACGTTTCCCTTATTCAGTATGTTAGGGGGAGAAAGATAGATCAGTAAAGAGTGCTTGCTATACAATCGCAAGGACTGGAGTTCGGATTCTAGTTGGGCATCCTGCAAACACCTGTAACTCTAGCTCCAAGGGAGGAGATGCCCTCTTCTATGAGCACAGTGCTATGTGCTCCCATTCACCATACACATTCATTTACAGAGACACAGATGGGCACATATACATGTGTGCACGCACACATATAAATAAATAAATATTAAAAATAAAAACATTTAAAAACATTTCATATTTAATTAACATTGAAACAATTATTTAAAAGGGAAATGTGTATTTCATTGGAAATTCCTCTTCCCAAATGATCAGGTAGTGGATTTAAAAGATGTTTTTGTCGTTGCTTAATTTACATTTTTTGCCAAGTACTTGACACTCAGCCACTGAGCTATATCTCCAGGCTATCCAAAGCTATCTATGTATCTATCTGTCTGTCTGTCTGTCCATCCATCTGTCTGTCTATCTACCTGTCTGTCTATCCGTCGTCTGTCTGTGTCTGTTTATCTTACGTATCTATCTTATCTATCTACTTATTTATTATTTAATTAGTTGTTCATCTGTATGTGTCTATTTGCACCTGTGTTTGCACACGTGCAGACGTCAGAAGAGGTTATAACTCTCCGCCCAGTCATTTAAAGCAGATTCTCTCTCTGAGCCCAGAACTTGCACCTTGACTAGCCTAGAAGTCATCAAGCCCTAGTAATTCTCCTGTCTCTTTCCCCCTCATACAGGGGTGATAGCCATGCATGGGATGCCCAGTTTGTTACATAAGTGCTCAGATCTGAATCCCGGTCCCCATGATTGCTCAAGTGAGCACCCTTAACCACTGAGCCATCTTTCCAGTCTTCAATTCAAGCTTCGTTTTGAAAGTTAAAACTCACTCATTATACCAGCTTAACTGGCATTTATTTAAATTTATGAGTTTGAAACTTCGGTAAATGAATTATCTGCTAGAGCTATAGACACATTAGATTTCTTAGCTTGGGCTAAGGGACAGAGCATCTCTCTGGTGTATGCAAAGTCCAAGGTTCAATCCCCACAAAAAGAGGAAAAAATATTCAAAGATGATTTCTAGTTCAAATAATGTCTAAATTATATCCACAAAATATAAAAAGTAATCTTTTTTGTAAATGAATTGAAAGCTTCATGAACTATAATATACTTGCCAACCATAGAAAGAGTTGGCCTAGACTCCAGAGGTTAATGACTGACTCTGCTTTGGATCAAATGCATTCGCAGTATTGTTTTACAAAGAGCTAACGTTTTCACATGAGCCTTCTCTAAACACAATACTGCGATCCCGTTTGAAGTTAGCAAGATGCATTTAGCAGTCACTAATGTCAACAAAGAGATGCCTGCAAACAGCATCCGCTGATTCCCTTAGGAACAGGAACACGGTCCAGAAAGCATAACCAGATGACAGCATGCCTCTGCAAATTCACTGAGAAATGGGTGCTTTGACCAACAAGTGGGATAAATATTACAGCTATACATGTAGAAAATAATGAAGGACTAGTTAAGATCTAAATGTAAAACCGTTAAATAATAAATTACTTGATGAAAATCCAGGAGATCCCATAATTCTGCACTTTAAAAGACTTTTTATAATTACTTTCTTTTATTGATTTTATTCTTTAAGAATTTATGTGTGTGTGTAGAAGAATGCAGATCGATCCATGCTTATCACCCTGTACAAAGCTTAAGTCCAAGTGGATCAAGGACCTCCACATCAAACCAGACACACTCAAACTAATAGAAGAAAAACTAGGGAAGCATCTGGAACACATGGGCACTGGAAAAAATTTCCTGAACAAAACACCAATGGCTTATGCTCTAAGATCAAGAATCGACAAATGGGATCTCATGAAACTGCAAAGCTTCTGTAAGGCAAAGGACACTGTGGTTAGGACAAAACGGCAACCAACAGATTGGGAAAAGATCTTTACCAATCCTACAACAGATAGAGGCCTTATATCCAAAATATACAAAGAACTCAAGAAGTTAGACCGCAGGGAAACAAATAACCCTATTAAAAAATGGGGCTCAGAGCTAAACAAAGAATTCACAGCTGAGGAATGCCGAATGGCTGAGAAACACCTAAAGAAATGTTCAACATCTTTAGTCATAAGGGAAATGCAAATCAAAACAACCCTGAGATTTCACCTCACACCAGTGCGATTGGCTAAGATCAAAAACTCAGGTGACAGCAGATGCTGGCGAGGATGTGGAGAAAGAGGAACACTCCTCCATTGTTGGTGGGATTGCAGACTGGTAAAACCATTCTGGAAATCAGTCTGGAGGTTCCTCAGAAAATTGGACATTGAACTGCCTGAGGATCCAGCTATACCTCTCTTGGGCATATACCCAAAAGATGCCTCAACATATAAAAGAGACACGTGCTCCACTATGTTCATCGCAGCCTTATTTATAATAGCCAGAAACTGGAAAGAACCCAGATGCCCTTCAACAGAGGAATGGATACAGAAAATGTGGTACATCTACACAATGGAATATTACTCAGCTATCAAAAACAACGAGTTTATTAAATTCGTAGGCAAATGGTTGGAACTGGAAAATATCATCCTGAGTGAGCTAACCCAATCACAGAAAGACATACATGGTATGCACTCATTGATAAGTGGCTATTAGCCCAAATGCTTGAATTACCCTAGATCCCTAGAACAAACGAAACTCAAGACGGATGATCAAAATGTGAATGCTTCACTCCTTCTTTAAATGAGGAAAAAGAATACCCTTGGCAGGGAAGGGAGAGGCAAAGATTAAAACAGAGACTGAAGGAACACCCATTCAGAGCCTGCCCCACATGTGGCCCATACATATACAGCCACCCAATTAGACAAGATGGATGAAGCAAAGAAGTGCAGACCGACAGGAGCCGGATGTAGATCGCTCCTGAGAGACACAGCCAGAATACAGCAAATATAGAGGCGAATGCCAGCAGCAAACCACTGAACTGAGAATAGGTCCCCTATTGAAGGAATCAGAGAAAGAACTGGAAGAGCTTGAAGGGACTCGAGACCCCAAAAGTACAACAATGCCAAGCAACCAGAGCTTCCAGGGACTAAGCCACTACCTAAAGACTATACATGGACTGACCCTGGACTCTGACCCCATAGGTAGCAATGAATATCCTAGTAAGAGCACCAGTGGAAGGGGAAGCCCTGGGTCCTGCTAAGACTGAACCCCCAGTGAACTAGATTGTTGGGGGGATGGCGGCAATGGGGGGAGGGTTGGGAGGGGAACACCCATAAGGAAGGGGAGGGGGGAGGGGGATGTTTGCCCGGATACCGGGAAAGGGAATAACACTCGAAATGTATATAAGAAATACTCAAGTTAATAAAAAAAAAAAAAAGAAAAAAAAAAGAATTTATGTGTGTGGACTTATATGTGTGTGGCATATGTGCACTCATGAAGGTCAGAGGGAGGCCTCACATGTCCTGCTTGGTCACTCTCTACCTTATTTCCCTGAAACAGAGTCTCTTACTAAACCTTGAGCTATCAAGCTGGCAAGAAAGCCCCAGTGATCCTACTGTTTCCATCACACACACACACACACACACACACACACACACACACACACACACACACACACACACACACACCAGGGTCATAGGCAAATTGAAGCCATGCCCAGATTTTTACATAGGTCATGAGGATTTGAACTCAGGTCCTCATGCACGGGCAGTGAGCACTCTTAGCCACTGAGCATCTCTTAGCACAGAACAGTCTTTCGTTTGGTTTGCTTTGTTTATTGTTTCTTGGTTGTTTTTTAAAGAGCACTAAAATCTCCAGAGATTATGAAAAGAAACAGACATATTTAATTCTAAAAATATGTGAAAACTGTGGTTAATATACTGTGAACAAAGTTCAAATGTAGATGGAATGAAAAAGTCATTCACAATACTTAAAATAAACAAACAACCCTTCACATATACAACCTTAAAAATCTGTAAAGAGTTGCTGGGGAGACGGCTCAATTGTTAGGAGCACTTTCTGCTCTTCCAGAAGATGGGGTTCAATTCTCAGCACCCAACATGGTGGCTCAAAACTATTTGGAACTCATGCCCAGGGGTTCTGAAGCCTTCTTTTGCCCCCTGTAAGCACCAGACTTGCACACATACATGCAGATGAAACATATAAATATGTATACATATTTTATATGTATATGTATACATATAAAATAATTTTTAAGTTAGTAAAAAGACTCAACAGAAAACAAAGCAAAAGTTGAAAATCGAGAGAATAGAAAGTAGTCGAATATGTAAAGAAAGGTTCAGTGTCATATGTGACCAAGAAAAAACAAATAAGACAATAATGAGACAGTGATTTCACTGCTACCTTTAGAAAAGAAATCTCATGCTGCTCAGGATATGGGAAAATGGTGCCCTTGAATAGAACTGGTAAGAATACATGAGAGAAAAAAATTTTTTGAAAAGTGTACTTAAAATTTTAAAATTAAATAATTTATGATTTAACCATTCAGTGGCTTGGGGGAAAACTATTTTAAAAAATGGAAGGCATACACCATGTAACGATTTATGTGTGAGGATAGAAAAGAAGTATTTATTCATAGTGGCAAAAAAGGTAAAACCACCATTGTCCTGCCATGCCTCCTTCAGACTGACAGTCATACTCACACAAATAAAACAAGAACCATCCTGTTGACACTAAGAGTGAGCTACTTATAGACCTTTTCCAGAGGAGAGAATAAAATTAAGAGAAAAAAGACTATTCTAGAATAATGTATGTATTATGATCATATTCTTAATACTGGTATAATTCAATAATCTGTAATTCTACAGATGTGTTTCTTTATACATGCATATCTGTGTTTATATGATTTTGTACATGGAGTTAACAGCTTTAGTTCTCTTGAGGGAAGGTACTTAAGTGTAGGAACAACATAATTAATATTATAGATTTTTTCTCATTTTCTTCATAAAGCATGTATTATTCTGTGACTTTAACTGTGTGCTAAAGGGGGGATGGGAGAACGATGAACCACGAGGGTGTCTTTGTTTTGTACTGTAAGGAGTCTGCACAGTACACTCAAGTCTCTCTAAGTACACAAATATGCACTGGCAGTTAAGAGAGTGACTGAGGCGCCTTCAGCGACTCATTTGTTAAACAGTCAGCTCCTTCTGAACAAAACGCAAGTCATTATCTACCCAAACAAGAAAACAGTCTGCAGATGCATCTCCTATGACAAGCTTAGAGGCTGTGTTATTATAATAGTCTCTTCAGTTGGCAAATGCCCTTTGTAGGATCCAACCATTCCAAGGGCAGGACAATGCAGGGGATTAAAGGACTAGCCACGGCCACACCATCCAGGATCATTCCTTCTAGAACAGAGGGAGAGTATGGAAGGTCTCTGATTCGGGGAGATCCCTAAGTGATGCTGAAATGAAGAGGGGCTTGGAGGATTGTACGGAAGAGGTTTTGCTTCCTTGGCTGGGGATAGCCGCCTCATCCGCCTCATCCCTGTGCATCTCTACAGCCCCACCCATCAGTCTTGCAGCATAGCTGTCCTAGTTAAATTTCACTATTGCTGTGATAAAACACCAAGCAAACCAAACATGGACAGGAAAGGGCTTGTTTGGCTTGCAGGTTACAAACCACCCCATAGGAAATTCAAGGCAAGAACCTGGAGGCAGGAACTGAAGCAGAGACCGTGGAGGAACACTGCTTACTGGTTTGCTTTCCATGACTTGCTTAGCCTGCCTTCTTACATAACTCAGTGCCACCTTCCTAGTGATGGCACTGCCCATAGTGTGCTGGACCTTCAAATGTTAATCAGGAAAGTGGTCCCATAGACTTGCCTACAGGACAATCTGATGGAGACATTTTCTCAATTGAGTTTTCCTCTTCTAGACAATTTTAGCTTGTGTCAAGCTGACAAACTAACTAACTAACTAACTAACTAACTAACTAACTATCACAAAATCTAATCTTAAATGAAGGGAGCCCCCATGTCTATCCCATTCCAAGCTTTGAAGGTAGAGGGTAGAAGATACACTTGGTGGGATTGTTACTCTAATTTACAACCCATGTCTCCTACATTTCATGTCATAATAGCGCCTCCTGAGCACCACAGTGTTTCCTGGAGCATGACAGTAAATCCTCATTCTTTTCCTGTCCATTCTTATCTCTGTCATGAACCCCTTTGAAAAAAGCCTTGATTCCCGAGCTTCAGCCCAGAGCAGAGCATAGGTACCTCTTGCCACCCTCTCAGCTGTCAGAGAGAAACCAACCTACAAAGCCGTGCACCTAAGTACTGAGTGGTGCATCTTCATATACCAACAAGTGGTGGTTCTCTAGGCCAAAGGTCAATACCTTGATTATTTTGATACTTATGGCTTTGTGTATCCTGTTTTAGATTGCAGCAGTGCCTTCCAGCAGAGGGCAGGAAACAGCAATAGGCTCTTAATGTGTTTGTCTGCCCAACACCCCTCTTCTGCTGTGGACAGATCTCTCTAATAGACCACAGGGGTTGGTGGTGATCCACATAACAGCTCACTCTCACAACCTTTGGGGAATAAATGAAGAAAAAGGATGCATGTACTCACAGCCCTCGGCTTCGTGTGAGCTGGAAGAGAGGCTTTTACTCTGCCAGTGAGACTTTCTTGCTACCTGTGAGGCCCAGTGACAGCCTCTGTGCAAGAATTGGGAAGTGAGGCCAAGCCAGAGGGAAGTGGGTGCCATGACACAGTGACGTGTGTGTTAGTTTATTGTTTCCATTTTCTGGCAATGGCTTATAAAACCCCTGAAACCTTTGGAGTGGAAAAAAGAGGTTTGTTCATCTCTTCTCCAGTCCATTCATTTATGTAGCTCCTTCCTAAGACCCTTTATAAAAACAGGCGAATGTTAGTAGCTCCCTGATGACCGAAACCTTCTGCAGTAAGTTAACTGACCCCATGGGAAGATGGCTGTGGGAACTTCAATTTATGGTTAAGAGATTCCAGAAGCTGACTAGTGACTGACATCTGAAGATATGACTAGTTTTGTATGATGGAATCCTGACTCTATACTACACAACTCCAGGTAGATGTCATCAAAACTGATTTGGACAAGCTCCAGGCAAAGAAAATTCCAGCACGGAGATAGGAGGGAGGCATGAGGCCCCAAGCCTAGCTAAGGAACTATAGGTAACTGATAGATGCTGGGAGAGGGAGAGTCAGTTTTCTTAATGGCCCCTGGTAGGTTGACCTCACTCCAGTGGAAGGTCACCCAGCCAAGAGTATAGACAGTGTGACTTGAACCTGGTGGGTTTAGAAGAAAACAAAGAAAGAGGACACAATGTTGGAGGGGAAAGTCCTGCCCTCTTGCCATAAGTGAGGTTCTGAGGATGAAAAAGAAGGTAAAGACTCTGGTCACTAAGGACTTCAGGACAACAGAGAAGATGGCCTAGAAAGAGAATCAGACAAGCTGAGGGCATACAGTGATAGTCAAGGAGAGGCAAGAATTTGACTGAACCTCCTTAGAGACTGAAGGTAAATTCACAGCTGCCGGTGGCAGGGTGTGGAGCAGAGTAGATTGGGCGAGACTGCTAATGGGTGCAAGGGTTCTTTGAGGGTAATGAAAGCGGACTAATGTAGATTATAGTGACCATGGTGCAAATATGTAAATATACTAAGCCCACTGGATTGTAGAGTCTTAACCGTGAACTTTATAGTATCTACCCTACCTAGAATCTGATCTGGAGGCTCAATGTGGGCCTCTTAGAGTTGGGATGACTGACTGAACTTCAGAGAAGAATGGGGAGGAAGCAGGGGACAGGCATTTCAAGTTGACAGAATGTTGTAACACAAAGCAATGGAACAGAAAAGATGGAGAAATAAAACCTGCATTGTAGGATACGTGCAGGGTTTCATCACAGTGGATTCAAGAGGTAGGAGCGGGGCTGAGGAAGGCAGGACTCCAGAAGGTTTAGGGAGTAGACGTTGGATATGCTCACTGGCCACAGAGGAAAATGCTACTCCCACTGACCGGAAAGATACTTCAAGCGCTCAAAGGGTTTGAAGATGGTAAGAGGGCATGACTAGATGTGAGTGTTAGCATAACAGGGAACAGTAGAGATGATTTGGATTTAAGGCCACAAACTAGCACTAGGTGTGGTAGTGCACCCCTGTAAATCCAGATATGGTGGTACACCTGTAAATCCAGGTGTGGTGGTGCCTCAAAAATAAGTATGAGGGCATTCAGCACAAAGCTGGAACACTTGCCTAGCAAGAGAAAAGCCAAGTGCAGCATGAGGAGATGCTAAATGGGGAAGAAAGATAGAAAAACTGCTTGTGGAAGAAGTCATAAATATGTTTCAGGTTTTCTACATAGAATTCCCAGATTTCCCAAGTGGTATAGATGCTGTCTTATAAGTTCCTGGTAATAGGAGCATGCTTTGCTCTAGTGAATTGACTCTTTTTGGTGGGCTTCTGGGTTGGAGAGCTTGCCGTTTAGGTGCACACAGCCACAGGTTTATGTGTCCAACTCCACAGAGACAGAGGGTACTGTGATCAGGACCTTTCTCAACCATACCCCCACACTCTTCACCATCTGATTCTTTTTATTTTATCATATCTTATCCTCTATACCATTTCCCTGAGCTTTGTGGGCCATTCTTGTAAGTTATGATCATCAAAGGGCTCCTGGGAACCTTTGGTTTATTGTTGTTTTGACAAATACACAGTAATTTAACTCTCACTGATCATCTGAAGTTGGGGCAAGCAGTCTCATAGGACAGTACCTGTGGAGTCTGCACTGGTTCCAGTAAGATGGGGTATGGGTTAAGTTGTAGGCCAGAGAAGGGTGTGTTAATGAGAATTGGAGAGGTATTTGGTGTAGGGAAAGACTACAGTGTATTTGGTGGCCAGGAGTATAAAATTAAAAATAGTTTGACCCTACACGGCCTTGTACAAATCAGCCATGAGTCTACATAGCAGGACTGTGGCTTACATAGACAGATTCTAGGATGGTTTGGGGTTGAGTCCACAGCAAAAGGCATGGTAGTTCACTGTTCACTACTGAACTCAACTAAAAGACAATGTCAAGTTAGGGAAAGAAAAGATTAATGTTCAACAGAAGGTCGCTGCTGCACCATTTGCCAAGCTTTCTGACTGCACATGTTCACCCACCTAAATCCAGACCCAGGACATACACATGAGGAGAATGAAGTTGACTTTCCCTTTGCCCCACAAATAGCCTCGGCCCATGCACTCTGCTAACCAGGCTGGATGGATAGAACAGCTGTTTATTGGAAGAGTGCTGGATGTTCTACACTGCCAGATGGTAGCAGCTCCCTAGGGCGGGCAAGCAGACACATGCACACGCACAGGATGAGAGAGAGAGAGAGAGAGAGAGAGAGAGAGAGAGAGAGAGAGAGAGAGAGAGAGAGAGGGAGAGGGAGAGGGAGAGGGAGACGGAGGGAGGGAGGGGGAGGGAGGGAGGGAGGGAGGGAGAGAGAGAGAGAGAGAGAGAGAGAGAGAGAGGGAGAGGGAGAGGGAGAGGGAGAGGGAGACGGAGGGAGGGAGGGGGAGGGAGGGAGGGAGGGAGAGAGAGAGAGAGAGAGAGAGAGAGAGAGAGAGAAAGAGAGAGAGAGAGAGAGAGATTGAACTTAGTAGGGTCAATAATACTGATGTACTTGATATACTGATATATATTCCTTGGTGTAGTTACTGAAATCTAGGTTTGAGAGAAAAGCATGTTACATCTGTCATTAATATTTTGCACACTTGCTAGGAATAAAGAGCTTTTATTTTATATTTTAAATTTATAAAGTAAGGCTGTTCATAACAGCCATATTATTTAAACAAATGATTGCTTCATTTACCCCTGATTCCCCTCTCCCCTCTGTTTTTTTTCTGGGGAAGAAAGAAAAGCTTTCATGGGTGTCTCACGGAGACAGTTAGACAAATCCAGAGCGGAGTGTGGCAGAGCCCTCCTGCTTGGTTTGTTTGAATCACCACATTTGGGAAAAGCTCCTGAATAAAATATTCCTAGAAAATTTTTACTGACCCCTTCCAGTCTGTGGATAAAACGAGTAACTAGATTGAGTTAGAAGGCTGTGTTGGTAGAAAGAAGCTAGAGTTCTCCAGATCCCCTCCCCTATCTTACACATACCCACCCCTCCATCATAGAGATATACACATTCTCTCTCTCTCTCTCTCTCTCTCTCTCTTTCTCTCTCTCTCACACACACACACACACACACACATACACACACACACAATCTATAAATCAGAAAAGCAGTTGGCAATTGGGGATACAACACATAGTGGGGTACTTAGACAGCATGCAGAAAACCCCAGTACTCACCCCCAGTTCTGCATAAAACAATAGGTAAGAAAGAAAGAAAGGAAGGAAGGAAGAAAGAAAGAAAGAAAGAAAGAAAGAAAGAAAGAAAGAAAGAAAGAAAGAAAGGAAGGAAGGAAGGAAGAAAGAAAGGAAGAAAGAGAGGAAGAAAGAAAGAGGGAGGAACAGTGGTGATTGCTCTTCATGACCTCATATACTTTCGGGATTAAAATAAAACAAGACGTGAATGTCAGGTTTGAGCTGGAGCTGGGCCTTAAATTTGTTTAGTTCCATTGCTTACTCAATCCCTTTGCTTAATGTTTTCAATATGTTTATTTGCATGAGGGTGCATCATAGCACACCTGCACCACAGCACAAGTGTGGAGGTCAGAGGATAACTTTGGAATTTGTTTTTCTCCTTCCACCCCATGAGCCCCAGAAATAGAACTGAGAAGGTGTGTTTGTGGTATGGTGTGGTGAGGAATAGGTATGTGTTTGTGGTATGGTGTGGTGAGGAATAGGTATGTGTTTGTGGTATGGTGTGGTGAGGAATAGGTATGTGTTTGTGGTATGGTGTGGTGAGGAATAGGTATGTGTTTGTGGTATGGTGTGGTGAGGAATAGGTATGAGCTTGGTAGCAAGCATCTCTACCTGCTAAACCATTTGCTGGCTCTGCTCTGTGATCTCATTGGTCAGCTCCTCCCTTCCACTCACTTTGTCTCTCCTCTGGAATCTTTTGTTGATCTGTTGGGCCTCCTGCCTCCAAGCAACACCTTGGTCAATTTCAATTACCCTTGACAGTTCGTCCTGAGCCTTGGGTGGACGCTTCTGTAGATGGGAAGCGCATTCCCACCTGAGGTGGCTCGATCCATCTTCGGCTACCACATGAGAAAGCTTTCACCCAATACGGAAGCAAAATTATGTCCTTACATTTTTCCCCATTGACATTTAGTTTTCTGAACAAAAGATTGACAACAACAATGAATATTTAGGTACTTAAAGGTAGGAAAACCTTATTTCAGTTCATATGTGAGAGAAAACACGGCACATTTGTCTTTTTTGGCTTATTTTAACACAATAATCAGCAATTTTGCATATTTTCCTGAAAATGATATAATTTTTCTCTGGTGAAATAAATCTCCCTTGTGTGTTAATAATAATAATCTCCCCTATGGTTCAATAAATCTCCCTTAAACTTTTCTTAAAGCGTTCATCCGTTGATGGATATATACTGGCTGGCTCCATATTTTGTCTACTGTCAACAGAGCTGCAGTAAAGTTCTCTCTGTTGTATGCTGACAGGCTGCTTGGCATACATTCCCAGGGGTGGTACGGCTGGATCATATGGCTCTACTTTTAGAATATTGGGGAACGTCTTTACTTATTTCCACAGTCACTGGACTAATTTATATCACCAGGAGCAGTGATTTCTCCACATCCTTACCAGTATTTGTTGTTTTCACATTCTTTCTCTCCCCTCACTGCCGTGTGTGTGTGTGTGTGTGTGTGTGTGTGTGTGTGTGTGTGTACAAACTCAGTATCTGTTCTCACTGTCCACCTTGTGTACACAGGCTAACTGACCCACAAGCTTCCCCTGAGTGCTTCCCATCTCATGGGGATTACAGATGCATGCGTTACTTGTGAGACAAAGGCTTTATCCACTGAGCCATTTCTCCAGTCCATGTTGCCGCCATCTTAAGGACAGACACTTTTATTTTAACTGGGGTGAGATGGACTCTCAGTGCAGTCTTGGTTTGCATCCTTGGTGGCTATGTATCCTTTTAGGAATCCCCACTCATTCTGTTTGCTTGGTGAGTGATGATGTGACTTGTTGTTTAGGCGATTTGTTCTTTTGAGTTCTTCATATGTCTAGCAACGTTCTAATGCATGAGTCAGAGTGACAGCAGTGGCCAAGTATGGGAGTTATGCCTGTGTCGCTGCTTCAGTGTGTCCTAGTTGGCTGCTGCAGCAGCTCCGCCTGTGGTGTGTGAAGTTGGCGCTTCTGTCAGTTCACTTTCGTGTGGGCTGCACTGCAGCAGGTGGGCACTGGTGTTTTCTCTCTGTCTGTTTTGTTTGTTCTCTTAGTGGTTTTAATGACCAGGTCTTGCTAGCCCAGGAGGGGCTTGGATTTGTCATCCTCTGCCCCTTGCCTCCCAGCTGAATCGATTATAGACACATGCTGAAGGGAAAGGGACTGATTGTTCTTGGATTCTTTCCCTCTTTTGTTTTGCTTTTCCATCCAGGACAGCCTCTGCTCTCTCCAGCATTCTACATCCCCAGCAGCCAACTTTTCCCTCTTTGCAGGGCTGCAACCTTAATGCAAGCCTTGTTCTGAGGTCCACAGCATAAGTACCTTGGTGTATTTTAGAGACTCATGTAGGTCACTCCTTAAAAATCTCCTATTTATTAAAGTGCATGTTTCTGTGTGTGTGCACACACGTGTGTGGTTGCCCACAGAAGCCAGAAGAAGGTATCAGGTTTCCTAGGGCTAGAGTTAGAGGTAGATGTGAGCCTCCCTTTGTAGGTGTTGGGAACTGAAGTCTGGGCAGTCGCTCCTAACTTCTGAGCCATTCCCCCAACCCCTATTTGGGCAACTTTTAAAATTTCTTAAGTTTGGCCTTGGTCATTTGAACTATAAGGAAAGAAGTCGTATATCCCATACAAACATTCTATCATATCCTATTCTATCATCTACCAATGGACTTCTCTCTCACTCTTTAAAAAGAGATATTTTTATTTATTATGTGTGGTATGTGTTGATGTTTGCTCACCCTTATATGCAAATGTGGAGGTCAGAGGTCAGTGTCTGCTGTTGTTTCTCTATTGCACTTCACCTTACGTTTGTTTGAGACAGGGTCCTTCACTGAACCTGGAGCTCCCCCTTTTACACAATACTGCTTGCCTATGAGCCCTTGGGAGCCTCCTGTCTTGTTCCCCATCCCTTCTTAGCACTGGGATTACAGGTGGCTGCCACATGTCAGGCTCTTTAACTGAGTTCCAGGGATCCAAACTCACATACCAAGTACTCAGTGAGCTTTCCCACCAGTCCTCACAAGGAAGCCTCTTTTTTTTTTTAACTTACTTTTTCAAGACTCTTGGAGGTTTCAGACATTGATTCCACTTCTTTGTCGACTGCAGGCCTCTCACTTCCTGTCCCCTGGACGAGGCTATCCTGCAGTATGGACTTGCTTTGCATCTGACCAATTATAGAGAACCTTTCAAAACCCAGTACCTCTGCTTTTAGATCTTCTAAAGCTTTCTGTCCAGCCTCTCACTTCACCACTTACTTATCTTTTATCTTTAATCCTACTATGCATTGAACAGACAGGGATTAACGTCTGTGGGTATTCTCTGGTCCCACTTATTTCACTTCAAAGCATTTTCAAACCCTGCAATCCTGTTGCATATCTGTTTATTTATTATCCATCCACCCTGTGCCCAACAGAACGCCAGGTTTATGATGATGGATGAGACTTTGTCATATTCTTACTGTCCCCTTAGTGTCAAAAATACTGGCTGGTCCATGGCAGATATTAATAGATACTTACTGAGTGAATAAACAAATGGGGAAGCGTGCACAGATATTGATGGGCAGGTCAGAGATGTGAGTACCAGGCACTGGACTCTGGGATAGAAGCGTCTTAAGCTTCCATCCCCTAAAGACTTTCAGTCCTAATTTGTTTAGCATGCAAGATGCTAAACCGTTCTGAGGGTATGCGGGGGAAGAGAGTTAAAGCAGAAGGAGACGAGGAGCTGCCCTACCATGCTGTAAAATAGGGTATACGTCCTCATGTGTCTCCTAGTCTGGGTAAATAACAGATCCTTGTATCCCATGAACCTGCAGGGACTGACTTTTATCTTAGGGTAACCACCCTAATTGGTGCTCACTGGCCAGATGGTGCTGTTCCTGTGGCTTCTCTACACGCAGGGTGAGGGGAGGGATGGGATGTAGTGTGTGTTCAAGCACATGCATGCATGTGTGTGTATGTGTGTGTGTCCACATGTGTGTACATGTGTGTGTACATGTGTGCGTTCGTGTGTGTGTGCGTGTGTGTGTGTGTGTGTGTGTGTGTGTGTGTGTGTGTGTGTGTGTGTAGGTGGGCTTGGGGTGGGGTGCGGATTGAGCACCTGGGAGCAAGCCCTGAGCTGGGTGGCAAAGCTTCCTCTGCTTTTCCAACAGCTGTACTCTTTGCCAACTCCAGCATTTTACAAAAATCTCATTAGACATCAAATGCTATTTGCCAAGCTGTGTCCAGAGGGCATTGTGACCTCCCCAGAGGGCTCTCTGGAGTCTCCAAAAAGTAATAGGACAAGGGAAAGCAAGGATATTAAGAACTAGAAAATGAAGCACCCATTTAAAGTTTGTGGTTGGTTGTCATGGAAACTGAAAGGCTGTTTCACACTAAGAGACCCTGGGGTGGGGGGTCCTGGGTTGTATATTTTCTCCTCTGTCATATTGAAGTGTGGGATTTGCAGCAGCTCTCCAAGCTGGATGAGCCGCACAGTGTTTAATCAGTATTAATCTCCCCCAAAGTAACTAAGGCCGCCGCCTATCAATCTGCATAAATTCTATGGCAAAACTTTCGGAAGAAATGCTATTCAAAGCAAATGATGCATCAAATTCAAACAGGCCATCAAGATTGCTAATGGATTCTAATAGCAGCTATTACTCCGTAATAGTATTTTCCCAACAGCCGTTTGTTGATACAATTCGTTTACAAGACCTTTATGTCCAAGCCCAGGAGACAGCCGCCATTCATTTATAATCATTGGGCTCCACCTACAAACAAATGCTACTTATTTGCATTTGGATGATCTGCAGAACTGACCCACTCCCACCTCATTCGACGAGACTAACTGCGAATATTACAAGCTAGATTAATTAGTCAATATTTTGATGCGCTACTGCCAGAATAAGAAAGGCTGCAAACTGTCAAACTTAGAGAAGACTTATGGAGTGCTTGGCTATGTTCTGAGCTGTGATGGCTGCTGCAAACTGCTTTTTGGTTCTATGTCAATCAGTAACAGGCCCAATTTTGGATTCAGATAGAAGTTTCTGAACTCTAAGGAGCTGTCAACTAGCCTGGGTTTCTACTTTAGATTTTGAGAGAGTGGCAGTAAATCTCAGCAGTGAAGTCATTAGAATGCTCAATGAATGTGAGGGAGTCTAGTAAGGAAAAGCCAACTTTACTTCTTATGCCATAGCTAAGGTTACAGCTTGGAGAATACACACGAGAGCGTAAGCTCACAACGTCTCACCTAGGGAACACATTAAAGATGCAGATGCCTGGGATGGACGGTTGGCCAGAGATATAGGAGAAGCCCAGGAAGTCACATTTTAACCATTGCTCCAGGGGATACTGTGTGAGCCAGCTGGGGATCACGTACTGCAAAATTTCAGGGGAAATAGAATTTGTTCATAAATTATAACTAAAATCTTGGCGTTAAGCTCTAATGACTTCAAAAGTATGCATTGGAAGCCCACCTAAATATCATCTGAACATTTGTTTTTATGATTTTTTTTACATTTGTTTAGTTTTACAAATTTAGAAAAAGTATTTCTTATTAATATCTTTTCTTCCAGCAAATATTTGCTAGCTACAACCAGGGAATTAAAGCACAATACAAAGTTTATTTTTTTCATCAAAATTCACAAAAATTCTTTAGAAAAACAAAGCAAAAGAAGTAAAAAAATTAGCTTTTTAAAATAATCTAATAGGTGTCAAAGAAGTACAAATAAGTATACATCTAGGTGCATTTTGGGGGGTAACTTTGTGGTATTTATAGCACTGAGACTATTACTGTATAAAACCTCAGTGAACTTTTGGGACCAAGCATGCCTAGGTGAAATGCAGGAGCAAGCATAGGTCCTCCCACTGTCTGGGCAAGGCTGATTTGCTTTTAGTGGAGTCCATGTGGACTCTTTGTGCCTACTGCCCAGGAGATATTGAGGGGCTTTGCTTAATGTTGCAGAGTCAATAGAGTAAAGGGAGAGGACTGCATGGCTACATCAGGGTTAGGAAGGATGTTTTACACCCATGAATTCAGTAGGCCGTGTAGCATGTAGATTATAGTTCATCCCCTCATTTAAGCCTCTGCACAATTTGGATGGTGGGAGCATTTAAAGATGAGAGGGCCATCATTCCAGGGAATTTCTACACCTGGTACATCAGAGCACAAAACATTTAGATAACAAATGGCTGAAGACTCAAAGACAAAGCTGGTCCTTCTACATTTCCATACAAGACCTTAACTGGGCAGAGGTCAAGGCAGTAAAGCCTTGGGGGGAGGCAGTGGGGGGCAGATAGGGTGAGCCCCTGGAGGCTGTCATGTTCTAGAAGAGGAGGTGAGGAAGCAGAGTGAGCACAGAGAGTACAATCCTAGCCCTGAGGTGGTGCTCTAGCAAGGGAGTGGGAATGTGGGGACAGGGGTGGGGGTGAGCTGGCTTCTGCTCCCTTCCTCTATTGATCTTCCACCCTGGAGCCAACTGGGGAGATGTAATGGAGATGTGTAATGGAAGCCTGCCTGCCTGAGCTCTTGTTGACTAGAAAACTCTTCACAGCATCTCTTGGGTTTACCATTGCTTCCTTTAGACATTAACAAAATACTATAGAAAACAACAACTCCATTTTCACTTTTCTTAACCATCTGCAAACATTAAAAGAAAATTTCAGAAATAAACAGATGATGAGTTTTAAGTTGCACACCAGTCTATTCCAAATCTCTCACTCCTTGCCTAATCCCTCTCCTCCCATGATCCACCCTGTCTGTAGTCACCCACCCAGCATCTACCTAAGTTATTATACTATGTAGTTCTTGTGTTCAAGTAATTCTTACTTTACTTAATAGTGATGGTAGTAATGTGTATCTGTTAAGGAAGCTGCAAAGGGCTTCCTTTAAAGAGAAAAGGTAAGGGGGCTGGAGAGATGGCTCAGTGGTTAAGAGCACTGACTGCTCTTCCAGAGGTCCTGAGTTCAATTCCCAGCACTTACATGGTGGCTCACAAGCATATGTAAAGGGATCTGATGCCCTCTTCTGGTGTGTCTGAAGAGAGTGACAGTGTACTCACATACATAAAATAAATGGAGAGATAAGGTGAAAGCTTTTAATTTAGTAGGAAAGAAAACACTCTCAGGTTACTAATATTTACCCTGCCATTATAGCTAGTCATTTATTGTGCCTGTGTCATAGAGACATATATGCTAACTTTGTATCTTAGTACCACAAAGCTCATGTGTTCAAGGTCGATCTTCACCTTGTGGTGCTGCTAGGTGTTGGAACTTTAGGGGATTGGACCTAGGCGAGAGTAGGTCATTAGGATCACATCTTTGAAGGGGACATTAGAATCCCAGTCCCCCAGTCCCACCCCGTGTGTGTGTGTGTGTGTGTGTGTGTGTGTGTGTGTGTGTTGGCCACCATGAGGTCTCCTCTGCAAACACTCTTCCATGATGTTCTATGCTGCTACAAGCCAGAGCAGCAAGGCCAAGAAACTATGATCAAATACTCTAGAATTTGGAGACAAAAATAAAGGATTTCCTACCTATACATTGTTTTATTTTATTCGTTTTTCCATTTCTAAGAGCCCACGCCCGTTGTGAACTGACTATGTAGCTGGGTATTACTGTGAACCTCTTATCCTCCTGCCTCCATATCCCAAGTGCCAGAATTACAGCTGCACACCACCCTTGTTCCCTTGAAATTATTTATCTCAGGTATTTGTCACAGTAATGAAAAGCTGACTCATATATTAAAAAACAGAAAATTTACACACACACACACACACACACACACACACACACACTCACCCCTATCTACACAGGGCTTGAAACTGTTTATAGTGTCAGACATCCACTCTTAATTCTTAAAGAGTGCATGCGCGCACTGAGCATATGTATATGTGCGTGTGTGTGTGTCTGTGTGTGTTCACATGCACTCCAATTATCACTTTGGATTAAATAAATTGATTTAGATAAGGTGTATACTGACAAAGAGTTTGTCACTTGATTCTAACATGGCTGCTGTAGGTGCTGCTGCAGCCTCTAATCCATCACCTGGCAGGCACTCTACATAACTGAATGAATAAATAGATGAATGAGTAGATGGATGGATAAATGGATGGATAAATGGATGGATGGATGGATGGATGGATGGATGGATGAATGGGAGGGTGAGGGTCAGAATCAAACTTCTACCATCATACTAACTACTTTCCAGGTATCTTTATTTCTATTATGAATATTATGTCAATCATATTGTCATAGGACAGGTGTCAGAAGCCATCTAGGACAGACTAAGGCATGCAAGTAAATTGTCTGGAGATGGCCCATCATTTTTGCATGGCCTGCTATGAGTGAGCTCTGAAAATGCAGGGTCCTTAGAGATTTTATCCCAGGATTGCTTTTTGCTGCTGATATGCCCTTCCTGCCACTATCACAGAGCCTAATGATTCCTGGATATTGGCCCACCCTATTGGGCAGATTTTCTGCAGATCAACGTGAAAATGCACTTTCATGTATTAATGCTGCTTAGATAAATTAATGGTTTTATAAAATTCCTTATTTGATTCAAGTAATTTTAGGAAGAAAGTTTTAGATGGTTTTAGTTTTCGCCAGGAAGATGTAATAAAGTTAGAATCGAGAATGAAATGTGCCAAGCGCAAGGCCCTGGGTTTGGTCCCCAGCTCCGAAAAAAAAAAAAAGAAAAAAAAAAGAATGAAATGTGCCCACTCTCATAATAGTAAGTAAAGGCTGCATAATAAGGAATCCAATGAGCTTTCACAATTACACTACAAAGAGAGATAAGCTTTGGACAAATTTGTGATTAAGGAAAAACATTCATTCTATATAGGGTCCAAGGATGAAGTCAGAAGTGTGCACAATGATAAAGCAAGGTCATGTGAAACTGTTGTTTTGAACTTATAATGAGCTTATAGAATGAAACCCTGCTTTCAACTTAATATCAACATCCTTCTATAACTCCCATTTTGTGTAACATTTTATCTATGAGGCAATTTCATAAAGGTTTATTTGTCTTAAAAACTATAAGAAGGCCAGAGAGAAGTCAAGTGTGGCATCTGGGGCTCAGCCCCATTCACCAAATGTATATATGTATATGTGCCTATATATGTACATACATACATGTATAGGTATATGTGTATGTATATAAGTATGCATGAACACTTGTGGAGTTGATGAGACTGGTGGTTGGGCCTGACAAGAATATGTGTGTGTGTGTTGTGTGTGTTGTGTGTGTTGTGTGTGTTGTGTGTGTGTGTGTGTGTGTGTGTGTGTGTGTGTTGTCTCTATAAATGATTTTCTTTCTTTTCCTTTCTTTTCTCTCTGGTTCAAGAAGAGTTAACAAGTTCTACACTTCTTGGCTGTCCAGGGAGAGGTACTTGAGCCAGAGAGAAAACAGCCATAGCAATTAAGTTTTATTTTTCCTTCTTAATCCTCTGCTGTTACCAGCAGGAGTTTATTACCAGAAACCAGCAGCATTTAGCCACAGAAGAGTAAGAAACAAGCACTTATTAGCACAACATAGTAAAGGAGAGTTACAAGGCTAGAGATCAATCCTTGACCTTAGTCTAACACTGTGTCCCACCTCATATCATTCATTCTAAAGGCCGGGGCAGAACCCCAGACAAAAGGCACTTTGGACTCAGTTTTCTCATACTGTGGCAATACATTATTATAGAAATATATTTAAATTCCAAGAGACTGGAACTTCAGCTGGATCTCGAAGCCAATTAATAATACATCCCGAGGTCATTTAAGTACTTCTGTGTACTCAGCCTACTTGTTTAAACTGCTTTTAAGAGAACAATTTAACACTCAACTTTACTTGCTTTGGATTTCCCATGTAATCAGCTTTTATAACATGATAATATGTAGAGTTAATCTTGAATTACATATTCTTCCAGGTCTCTGAGTCAGAGAGCAATACATGTGTGTCCTATGGCCATCGTTTGCTGAAAGCAGCAAATAGCTTGAAAAACAACCATATATAACAAATACCATAAAAATACTTTATATAACTAATACCCGCCATAACTCTTAAAAGCAACATATGGGTATCTGTGAGGAAAGGTTGCTTATAGTTGTGTTGGGCACACATGTGCCACTTGGTACAGATCTGTATTAAAGCACACACTGTAAAGCTCAAATATACATACAATCTCAAACTTATGTTTAGGGGGAACAAGAGGTGTATTCTCCTTAATGTGTAGTAGGTCTCACCTTGTAGACCTACACTGTATATATCTTTACCTCTGGGCACCAAAAGACCAGGGATAAGCAATTGCTTTTCTCTTTACTGGAAGCTTTACCCTGTTTTGTATTTTAAATACTTTTTGGTCACTAGGTGGCTCTGAATTTCCATTGAAAACTAAGACCTTAAGAAATTCTGACAAACATATGCATTTCCTTTTGCCAAAAAACTTAAAACCTTTTTACATGAGAATGGTAATCAGAAGCTCCCAATAACTCCATGAACCTCTATTAACAGTCTGTATGCCTCTAACATTTGGGATACATTTTGATAATTTCATGTGAAATAGTGACTATCAACATGGGCACACATGCAGTTTTTAAGCAGTTTACAAACTAGATGTCATGTAGTACTACGCAACAGCTGTAAGGTGCTAGGAATAGTCCAGTATTTGCCTTTTTTCTTAAAAGAAGCCTTTAAAGTATCATCATGTAATTTATACTGTTTTAAAAGTTTTTCTGATTAGGGATGAGGTGGTGGCTCAATTAGGAAAGTCTTTCCTGTGGAAACTGAGGGTGTAACTTTGAACCCCAGCACAGCAGTTGAGCACAGCAGTTGTAACCCCAGTAACCCTAGTGCTTAAGAGGGGGAAGCAGGAAGACTGGACAGCCAGTCTGGCTGTAGCAGTGGGCTCTGAGTTCACTGAGAGATACTGTCTTAAACTAAGGTGCAGAGGGGTTTGTCAGGAGCCATAATAGGACAAGCTAGTAACTAGCAGGTGATCTTCCCCAGGTGGTCTGCTTCAGATTATAATATAATCTGCAACATATTCACTCTGATTGGCAAGGCCATAAGAGAATTAATTTAGGAAAGATTTCTGCTATTATGCTTTCTCCTGCTACTATTAAACATATATAACAATCACTAAGTAGCCCAACCCTTTGGTGCAGATCTGCAGGTCTATGAAGATGTACTGTCTTGTAGTGATGCTATATAGACAAATAGATGACTTAAGTCTTAATGATGATCCTATAAGCATTCCTATAATTATATCAGTGATTATTAAGCTTTTTTATAGTAGGCTACTATTAAGTCCTTTTTGACAGTCAAAACTACACTGAGAACTTTTCCAGTCTCCCATGTGTCACCAGTTAATTGCTCTTAGTAACCAGACTTTCTTCTACTCAGAGCACATTCCAAGAGGTTGTAAAACAATTAACCAAAAATCATAAAAAAGAAACTAACAATTTATTATAGGTGCTAGAACACTTATTGACTGGGTTTATCTATAAAAACTCCACTAATAACTTAGTTATTATTTTAAACCGTCAGTGAAACTATGGAGCTGTGACAGGTGATAGATGTTTAGCCAGATAATTACTCCTAATGGATATGCATGTAAACATTCTCTGCTGTGAACTTCTTTTTCAATTTATGATTTGATTTTTTGTGTGAACTTGTGATGAACTTTTTAATATGTGATCATGTATTCTGAAAGGTGTATAGGTACAGAGGACAAAGGGATGAAAAAGGAGAGTAGAAATTTTTTTCTCTTCCCTACTTAGAAGAATTTTTTCCTTTCCCCAACTAGGATCTTTCTGCTTTTCCCCTTAGATAGCTTTCATAGGAAACTTTTTACAAATTAGAAATAAATACTATGTCACTTTTCTAAGTGTCCCTTTTTCTTCCTGTGACTTCAGACTAGCAGACCACAGTTAGAGCCGCAGTTTCTGTTGAGATAGAACCAAGACCACATTACTTAATTCCCTGCTGTTAGGCTATAGGTGTCAATTGCCTAAACCAGCAGCTTTTTACTCCCAGAAAGAGCAAGAAAGTTTTTAGGACTTTTTAGAAGTTAGATAGCTAGAAAGTCCTGAGACCTTCAGACTTTAAAGCCACACCAGAGTCCTACGCCATGCCCCTACCACTACTCTCTCCTGGCCAGAAGGCTCCCAGCATGGGTGGAGAAATCTACCTGACCTCTACATGCACTCACATGGGCAAGCATACACACACACACACACACACACACACACACACGGTGGGGGTGATTAAATACCACCCTAGGGCTGACCAATTTTTTAACTTTTGATTTGTATGTTTTCACTAATAAAATGGCTGGCATCACTTTCAGTTGGACCTTTTGCTCTAGCCCTACTGACTGCTTGCTGCCTCTGAAACATTCGGGCATACAACAATGTTTTTCTTCCTAGTATGTAATTTTCCCTCTCTATTTCCAGCCAATAAGCTTCTCCTCTTTCTTAAAGTCTGATGTTAAATCATTTGACATCTGGAGTCTTCAAACATTTATGACAAGGAGCCTGGTGCAAGAGCCAAGGCCACCTTAGCTTGAAGCTCAGTTACATTGTTCACTGGCCATGAGATACTTAGAAAGTTAATTGGTTTTTATTTCTTCACCTATAAGAATCAGGGACAGAGTCCAGTGAAGTTTATGAAAGTTACTTGAGGAGGACTGTGCTAATTAATTTTTTGTTAACTTGACATAAGCTAGATCACCTGGGAAGAGGGAACCTAGATAGAGATAAGCCTGTATCAGAGTAGCCCTTAGGAAAGTCTGTGGGACATTTTCTTGATTAATAATTGACATGGGAGGGCCCAATACATTATGGGTGGTGCCACCCCTGGGCAGGTGAGCCTATGTTGTATAAGAATTCAGGCAGAACAAGCCAGGAGGAGCAAGCCAGAAAGTAGTTTCTCTATGGCCCCTGCTTTAGTTCCTGCCTCCAGGTTCCTCCCTTGAGTTCTTGCCCCGACTTCCCTTCTTGATGAACTCTAACTTGGAAACTGATATAAACCCTTTTGACTCTGAGTTGCTTTGGGTCATAGTGTCTGTCATAGTAATAGGAGGCAAACGAGAACAAGGATTCAGAACAGTGCCTGGAACCCACACAATCTCTAAGGGTAGGGAAAGGCATGGAATGAATACAGTCCAAGTGAGCTGTGAGCAAAGCATAGACGTTTCTTTGTGAGTGCGCACACTGCATTTGAATGTTGTAACTCCTCTCTAGTCTCTCCTAGACTAGAGAACATCATTCACCTGAAGCGTAGGTTGCCTTTCCACATGCCTGGCTCTTCCAGTGGACTGTGATAGAACAAACATAATGAGCAGTTGGGGTTTCATACCTCACTGGCCCCAGTTGAGTACTTATATGTCACCTAGCTATTGTCCTTGTTTCTGCCACATTGTGGTGAATGAGAAGATATGTCAGGAAGATTTCTCTGTGTAAAAAGGACACAAGACTTAGCAATAGGAAAAGAAAGGAAATTAAATGAGGTTCCGTAGGCTATGGATTGACAACACCACACTGTTGGAGAGCTACTGGCAAAGGTAAGAATCCCAGTGTAGAGTCAGCTTCTAGACTCTAGAAGTGACATGCCAGTCTCCACATTTCATGTTTTCAGAAGATTATCAAGGGAAGGGCAAATCATCATTCATTAATAAATTCCGTCACCAATTGTCTCATGGAGCAATTGTTAAATTGGAAAATGTTTTCAGCTTTAGTAATCAAACCTTCCCACAAGACAGGCCATTCCGTGGCTTTTAAGGAGTTGCAGGTTAGTGGACAGAAATAATAAGTAATAATTCAATGTAAAGAGGATTTCTAACACTGACAAATGCCAGCCAGAATAAACCCTGTGATGAGAAAGAACAGCAAGTGGAAGGGAGGTCAGCGTGGGAAGTCTGGGGCATTAATAAGGTTACATTTCATTTTGCATTCCTGTATAATGAGAGATAATTAGCTCTGTCATATTGTGATCTCAAACTAACCCAGAGAGAAGAATAAGCTTGCGTGAAGAACCCAGGACCGCCAAAGGTTGGTGCGGGGCGTGAGATGAGATTGAATGTAGCAGGACCAGATGACACAAAGCTCAAAGGGAATGGGGGTGAATTTTGGTTTTCCTCAGAGTCAATGAGACATAAGCCAAGGATTTTAAGTGAAGACAGGGATACGCAATTCACATTTGATGTTTCCTGAAGATTATGAACATGTTAGCTAGAGACTGAATGGCAAACAGGAAAGGCAAAGAAGCCATCAGGGGTCCGAGAGTGCTCAAGGCTTTGGGGATTGAACAGTGCTTTGTTTGGATCTTAGTGGATTCGTCTTCCTCTTTTGAAAGAGAAACTCACTGGGGGAATATTTTGTCTGTTTCACTCACTAGTGGTATAGTCCCAGTATCTAGACTGGAACCTGGTAACAATTGTTAACAAAGGACATGTTAAATATTGCTGAATATTGAAGCATTACCAGCCGAGAAAATACAATGCTGTGGGGGACATAGAAATAGGCACTTTACAGTCGGTTTGCCTCTCCACCTAAACAGGTCTACTGTCTGTCCAATGACTGACTGTTCAATACTTTATCTTTCTTGCATAAATGAACAAACCATACATACATACATACATACATACATACACACATACATACATGCATTCATCCATCTATCTAACCATCCTTCCCGTCCTTCATTGGTGTAGTCAGTGATGTCAAATGTAGGAGGCGTAGCCTTCTCTAGTGAAAAGATCCTTGGATCAAGAGCTAGAAAGCAGAATCTTGGTTCTGCATCACACTGTTCAGCCTGCTGAACTTAACCAAACACAAGTATTTCTGGGTTTCAGCTTTCCTGCCTATAAAACATATAAAACAAATAAGTTAGCCTAGATGGCCTTTAAAATCCATCTTTATTTTAGAAAATCCAAACGCCAGCATGAACACAGCCATGCCTATGTGATATCATTCTTGGTTTTTACAAATTGGCTTCAAGCAGAAGAGCTGAAGCTTTCAGGGGATTCCATATGTTCTCTCCGCAGGCAAAGCCCTTCTGTGTGAGATTAATGCCAGTGTGGAGTGGCTGGCTCTGTGCTTTGTGGCAAGAATATATTACTAATGGTCACCAAACAAGAAGGCATCAGTTTTCTTCCTCATCAGTGCTTTTCTTTCTAACTTAAGAATGCTCAACTTTATTGTATTTAAAACAACAGGTATGTTCTTAGATGCTACATTTAAACCAATTAACATTAAATTTCTTTTTGTTAAATTGTTTTTTGTGAGCAGTTAGATAATTCTCATGGACAATGGCTCTACTTTTCTTGTTCTTTGAAATTATGTCTTTAGTCACTGGTTGCTGCGTACCCCCATCATTTCTTCCTATACCAATCACTCCTGACTGGGTAAATCTTTGTTTTCCTGTTTTGGTGGGACAGGGCAAAATCTTATGATTCCAGGGTGGTCATAGCCCAGGATGACCTTGAACTCCCGAACCTCTTGCTTCCATTTCTTTCAAATGCTAGAATTACAACTATGTGCTACCTTCATGGTCTTGAGTGTGTCAAGCTTGCTCTTGCTATATGGCCTTGAGATGTGCCATTTCTCTAGCATTCAGCATCTAGATTTTCTTATCATACACCACTTTTGTGAGACCAGAAGACAGACCTTCTTCAATGTACCCCCTGTTCCAGCAGAAAGAGTTTTCCTTCAGTTCTACTATACTGCACCAATGGTGTCACTATCCAAAACAGGTTTGTTTTCATTCTGGATCCTTTATTAGCTCCTTCTACCACCACTGTCACCAGCACCTCACCTATCCCTGAGGAGAAGGAAGCAGACAGACCTTCACTGTTATGTTCCCTCTGCATCCCCAGTATCTAGGATGGCATCTCAAACTTACTGAACTGATGGAGAAAGTTCTATTGACCAAGTTCATAAAGTCTCACCTGTATTGAACTCACTGCCTGAAGGTAGCAGGCACCTACGTTTTTTTTCTTACTCATTTTTGATGCCACTAATCACTCCTCTCTGAAACAAACAAATCCCAATATATAAACAATAAAATATAAATTCCAGACCATTTGCCCCACTGACAGCCTTCTCTCTGCTTTTTCCCAGTGTGTTCTGCTGATATCTTTCCTTCCCTTGATATCAGGAACCTTAAACAGCTCAGCCATCTTTTCTCTGTGAGCTGCCTGCTCTCTGGTGAGTTCATAATAAACGGAATCTGCCCATAACAATTGTACCTCATATACCACTCCAGCTAATGGTAACTCACATCGGCTTCTGCATTCCTTAAGAACACTACCAAAACCAGCCTTCACAAGCTACCTTTATCTCACAAATCCTTCATCACTCCCCCATGGCATCAATATGGCTGCCCGTTGAGCGACCATCAGCCACTACAAACAGAAGCAAGATGGTCACAGTTGCTCAGCTCTGCTATGGAGAGGGGCCTGCAAGGGTGGGATTCAGTTTATTAATTACAGTATTTTTGACAAAAATTTAATTTTTTAAGATGTAATAGCCAGTGTAATCTCTCTAAACACGGCAGTTCTCAGATGGACAGCCAGTCACTTGCTGTAGGCCTTAAGGAGTCTCAGACTTCGAGAACTGTTTACCCAAGTTCTTGTCAGCCTTTTAAAAAGAAACAACACAGAAAAACTTTCATAGCTCTGCAAAAGACTAGTCCCCTAGGGAAAGCTAAGTTCAGGTTTTGATTATGTAAATTATTGGTAGGCAGCCACACATGGCTTTAGATAAAGAAGAGGAGCCCAAGCAATTCACTTGGAGCTCTCTCTGCTGACAGGAAAGGGCCTATTAGCTCAAACCTTTCCATTGGGGAAAGAAACAATTTATGTTAAAAAAAAAGTTCAAATCATATAAACAACAACAGAATTTTCTTAATTGGGATTTATTACCCCAATCCCAGCATCCCTCCCTACTCTCTATTCCTCTAAATCTGTGCTTATTTGCCAAGCTAATTTTCATTTCCCAAAGTGGTCTCTTATTGTTGCTGTTGGAATGCATCCAGTTTATAAAAAAGCCCTTTGAATTACTGTGTGTCAGTTAAGAAGAAGTGAAATAAACAATTCATGTTCCCCTTAAATCCTTCCATTGGTAGGAAATGACTTTTTAAATTAAATTTCATACACAAGTATTGCATTTGCATCGTTTAATCCCTCCCTCTCCTCCAGACCCTCCCAAACCCCCTTAAATTCATAAAAGTGATGACCTTTTCTTTTAAAAATTATTGTGTATTTATATTGTATATATTGTATGTTGTATATTATATATAATATACATGTATATAGTACGTTGTACATTGTGTATGTGTGTGTATACATAAATCTATATAAATACAACCTGCTATGTAGATTTAGTACTGCCTTTACGTACATTTGTTTAAGGATGACTACTTGGGATTGAAATTGAATAACCTATTGGGGCTTGTCCCTGAGGAGGAGATTTTCCCTCCACAGCCATTATTGATTATTTGTAACTCTTGACTAGGGCAGTGGTTCTCAACCTGTGGGTGGCAAGGGGTTGCATAGCTGATATCATGCATATCAGATATTTATATTATAATTCATAACAGCAGCAAAATTACAGTTTTGAAGTAGCAACGAAATAGTCTTATGGTTGGGGTCACCGCAACATGAAGGACTGTATTAAAGGATCACAGCATTAGAAAGGGCCGAGAACCACTGAGCTAGGGGAAGGGCTTTGTGAGGCTCCCCACCCATGTCAAATCCTATTGTCATAAAATGGACATCTTCTATAAAACTGGAAGAAACTCAGAATAGGTAAAAGGATGACTGATTTCTACCTTCAAAACATTCTTCATTTTTGCTACCTGCCTTCCTAATTGTAATGTATTCAGTCTGCGGTCACGTGAGGAACACATTAATGCATCTTAAACAAACATGTGCAGCCACGGTGTCAGAATCATTCCTTTCCTGTGCCTGTGTAACAACTGGTAAAAAAAGATTTTAACAAGAAAACATACTTAGGAGGCCTCATGTGTTAATTAATTTTGGTAAAAATAACCCCGTGGGGCGGGGGAGGTGGAAAGTGATGGAATAACAGAAACACAGAAACAGGAAGATGGGGAGGAGACTCAAACCCATGAGTGTTAGGAGACTCCAGATCTATTTTAAGGCTTCGGGGCTAGAAAGGGACAGGTATTTTTAAATTTAATTGGAGCATTTCAAATAACAGTGAGATTAGCTGCTTGAAAACTTGGGTGAAGAACAGGGAAAATAATTTCAACTCTAAACAGTAATGAAATTGAGATTTAAAAGAACAAGTTAAAGACACAGAAACAGGAGAGACCCAGTACTTCTGTGAAGAGGTTGCAGGTCTGAGGGCCAGAAAACGGGATTTCAGATTGATACCAGCAGTGACCTGTACAGCCCTGAACCTTAGCTTCTTTATCTGTGATATGAGATCCACTAATGCCTGCCCAAAGAAAGGGTTGTGACAATTAACAGGAAGTTCTCGACATACTGTGACCATTTGGTAAACTATGAAAACAATGTCCTAAGCCCTAAAAGAAAAAAAAAGTCCTTGTCTCAGTTTGTGGTGGGTTTTTTTTGTTTTGTTTTGCTGTTTATTTTATTTTTCTTTTGAGACAAGATCTCACTGTGTAGCCCATGATCCCCCTGCCTTGGTCTCCCAAATGCTGGGGTTGCAGAGTGTGCCACTACACTCTGCTGTGGGAACTTTTTCTATTTTTATTGATTATAATATAATTATAATATTTCTCTCTTCTCTTTCATCCCTCTAAACCCTCCTGTATACTGTTCCCTACTCTTCCTCAAATAATGGCTTCTTTCTTTAAAATTGTTAACACACACACACACACACACACACACACACACACTCCTAGGTACAACCTGCTCACACCATATAATGCTACTGGTACATATATTTTCAGAGCTGACGGTTTGGCACTGGATAATCAATTGCTGAGCTCTTCTCTGGACACTGTATAATACAGACTCTTAACTAACCAGTGGGTCAATAAAAAAGTCAGGAAGAAAAATTTAAAATCCAAATGTCAAATGAAAATGAAGACACAACTTACCAGAAAATTTGGGAGATGGCTAAATTAATTCTAAAAGCAAAGTTTAAAGTACAAGTGCTTACATTGAAAAGTCAGAAATATTCTTAGGCATATTTTCAATGTTAATATATAAATAATTGCTGTTAATTACAGCAAATAAGTAATCTAAAAAATATCACAAAGCCATAAAAAATGAAAATAACACAAGCCCTAAAGCACAGAAGGAAAGGAAAAATAAAGATCAGGACAGAAGATAATTAAAGGATCAATCACAAAAGGAGTTGGTTCTTTGATAAAATGAGATTGAGAAACTCCTAGCCAAACTAACCAAAATAAACAGAAAGACTATCCCCCAAATATAATCATTGGGGCGTACTTTAAGTTTTATATTCTCATAAACTCAAAAATCAAGAAAATAAATTTCTAAATACATTAAATCAAGAAGATAAAACATACATAAAAACCAATGAGACTTGTGCAGTAATAAAGTCTCCTGCTCTAGACCAGGACCAGAGAGCTTCCCTGGCAAAATCTGCCAAACTTTAAAGAAAATCTAGCATCCAGATGTCCCTCAAACTGTTGCATAAAGGAAAGAACACTACCAGATTAATTTTACAAAAAAAGCATTACACCAACACCAAAACTGGAGGACACACACACACACACACACACACACACACACACACACACACTCACTCAACAACAACAACAAAACAGACAAGGAGATAAACGGGATAGAATGAAGGACTAGCCCCAAACAGGTACAGCCACCCAATTACATGTTTGTGTGTGCGCATGCATGAATCTGTGCATGTTTGTGTGTTAGAGCACCCATGTGTGCAGATGTGCGTGCACATGTGTGAGCATGTCTTCAGAGGACAAATCACAAGGTTCTGAGGCTTGTTTCCAACCCTACCGGAGTTCCCTTTAGGAAACCCTTGCCTGTACGCATATCTCAACATGTTTTCCTTTAGCAGCTTTGAAGTTTCACGTCTTACATTAAGGTCTTTGCTTAATTTTGAATTGATGCTGCCATCCATGGTGTTTGGTCTTGTCTTTTGAGACAGGGTTTCCTCACTGTTGTGAAGCCTGGAGCCTGGTTAGCCTGTCTCACAATGCACATGCCACCATACCCATTTTGTGTTGAATGTGAGTTCTACAATCAGTCTTCGTGCTTACAGGGCAAACACTCTACAGCTGCGCCATCTCTACAGTCCCACAGCCGCCTAATTTTTTTTTTTAAAGCCACCAAAAATACTTGCAGGAGTAAAACCATTCTACATGTTGAAGAATAAAATTAGATTTGTATCTCTCATTCTGTACGTCGACTCAAAATTGAGAAAAGATTTTAATGTTAAGACCTGAAACTTTGAAGCTGCTGAAGAAAAATGTTTTGGGACATGGGTATGGGCAAGGATTTCCTAAGGGAAACTCCAATAACATTGGAAACAAGCCTAAGAATTGACAGATGGGGTTACATGGAATTGAAAGACTCAGTATAGCAAAGCAAATAAACAGTGGCCAGAAGACAGTCTGCAGATTGTGGAAAGAATATTTGCCAACTACTCACAAGACATAAATTAACATTTTGGGTATATAAAGAACTGCAGAAACCAAACATTAAAATAAAACTAATGTCATCTAAGCAATAGATGGGCTCATGAACTGAATAGTTTGCAAAGGGAAAGATACAAATTTCAAGTAAACACTTGAAGAACTGTTTAATAACCTTAGGCAAGGGGAGCGCTAACTGAATCTGCTTTGAGATTTCACCTCAGTCAGCATAGATGTAGATTTCATCCAGGAAACAAACAGCAGCAAATGCTGGGGACAGTGTGGGGAAAGAGGAGTCCTTGTCACGCTGGGGATACAAACTCGGGTAGCCAGTACCTGAGCATCTCTATTCATCAATAGAAAATGGAACCACCATATGACCTAGCTATGCCAGTCATGAATACATACACCAAGGATGCTAAGTCAACACACCAGAGAAATACCTGTACATCCATGACCCAGCTCCACCACTCATGAATATACACACGAAGTCAACACATCCCAGAGATACCTGCACATCCATGACCCAGCTCCACCACTCATGAATATACACACGAAGTCAACACACTACAGAGATACTTGAGCATCACCCTGTTCATTGTTCTTCACAGTAGCTAAGAACTGGAACCAGGCCAGACGTCCATCAACACTTCAATGGTTAAAGAAGATATGACTGATACAAACCGTGGAATCGTAGGTAGCCATCAAGAAGATGAAGTTATGACAGTTACAGGAAATGGATAGAACTCAAAATCATTACATTGGGTGAAATAAGCTGGATTTTAAAAGGAAAATGCAGTGTTTCTTCTCATATGGAGAACATAGGTTTAAACATGTGTGTGTGTGTGTGTGTGTGTGTGTGTGTGTGTGTGTGTGTGTGTGATATGTGTGTTCTGATATGTGTGTTGGTCAAGAAACTAGAAAAGGGATTATAGGTTAGGGTTAGGTTTATGAGATAAGGAAGATTTCTTAAGGCCTGGGGTGGGCAGCACTAAGAAAATACATGTGATAAGAAAGCAGAAGGGTGTGGGGTCACTATCTGAAGAAGAGAGCCACAAAATGGAGGAACATGGCAGGAGGGAGTCAACTGGGTTAAGGGAATTTGGTCAAACTAAATGGGTAAAAAATAAAACCAAAAGTAAATCTAACAAAGGGCTGGTAGCCAGGAGACTTGGGTTATCAAAACAGTGGACCGGCTGTGAGTTGCTTTACCGGCCTAGGGCAAAGTCTGGTAAGGCTTACCACACTTGATGGAGTACTTAGGAGAGGTACAAGGCATCTTAAAACATCTTAGCTGCTCATATCATTCTCACAGAGTTCTGGCCAAGGGCCACTTTATCTTTCTCAAAGCCTCAACAAATATAGCTATTAACAAGGGATTTTCTGGCTCTGGCTAATGATGGCTGGTATCACAACAGGTTTTGCACCCAACATGATGCCTTGAATTTGCTAGCTGCACCACCAGGTTTCCATAAAAAACATGGATTTTTGGGTTTATCCTTTCTCCAATGATTTTCATTCTACCTTTATAGGCACTACTGTATGATTAAAATAAAGAACCTGGAACCAGCTTTGAGAACATGTGAAATCAGTGTAAATTCAAACCTTCTGGATTAGCAATACTTAGACTCATGGGAAATAGTTTGAAACATACACAAGATAGTCACTATACAGGGGAGAAAGTGGAGAGCTCAGATATCATTTTGGAACACTGTCTCAATTTTTAGTCATTTGGAACAAGATTTGAAAATGCCAGAACTTTCATAATTCACCCAGCAGAGCTAGGGGGGTCTTTGAGGAATGACTGGGATATTCCCTTTTATAGCCTCCTTCCAATCAAGTTTACATTTTGAAACACACCAAACAAGACAAATCATGGAGGAGACTGCCTGTCTCACGTACAACACACTTTTTAATAGACGGTGTCAGTTATTAACATTGAGTTACTTTTACTCTCAAAAATGTCTCATTTGAAGAGAAAGTTTTAAAAACCCGTGTCTGTTTCTATGGAAGGGAAACTGTGTGGCTTGGACTTCTGAATGTTTTTATCCAACATACAACTAATAGGTAAAGAGATTTCCGACAGGGATCGGAAGCATCGTCCCTAGCGCTCATAAATACTCCGCTGCATTGTCTGAAATGGCTGATGTCAGTCCTGACTGTGGGCTCAGATTTACTGTACAGTTCATCAACTTCTCAGCATGATGGATAATGAATGTTTCATTTACATCGCTAATTGCCAAGCCATGGTTCCTGCAACCTTTAACCCGTATGTTTTGTTCCATTATCACCATATGTCAATATAATTGCATTTAATATTCCAAGTGACAAACTTTCTTCTACACGGAGGAGTATTTTTCACAAAGAAACCATGCAAAGGCTGTTGATGAAACACAAGCCAGTTACAGGAAGTGACAGGGATATGTGAACAGAATGATAGGGAATGGTCCAACTATGGAAAGTCATGTTTAGACAAGGACTCTTGATCTCATGCACAGGAAAAACAATGGCATGCTACTAAGAACCAGTTTTAAGTTTTAATTCAAGAACTGACTAAAAATTCTCAAAGTGATATAATTCAGCATTTGGACCTGTGTAATACACAAACACACACACACACACACAAACCAGTTATTGATAGCTATGTGATCCAATTATGTTTGCTATGCTTACTTGACATTCTGCAAATAGACAAATAATGAAGTAGCCTCTTTCCTCTCCTCTGATTTAGAACTGAATACATTTAGAGAATAGAAAGTATCACAAATGAGTTGCTAAACTTGGAGAAAAAGCTGGCGAGTTATTTTCTCATAGTGCCAGCAGACACCTATCTGAGGACTTGCCTAGGGACACCAGGCAACAGAAATAGAAGGGCCTCCCTCCTGGATCACAGTTGTTTCCCTCAGTGATTCAGCATACCCAGCAATTGTTTCATACTCCATACCTGGGAATTTCGTGAACTCATTTTTCTCCCCCATCCCCACAGTCAGTCCATCAACCAATTCTACTTGTTATAACTCAAAAAGTGTATCTTGCTCTTGTCTATGGTATCTCCATGGCTCCATCCTACTCTGAGCCCTTGCCACCTCTCTGTGGTAGCACTTTCTTCTCTGTCTCTGGGTTTGCCCTTACCTTTTCCCCATTGATTGCGTGTCACACCCCCCCTCCTTACAATCGTCCATTGTGGAATTGAAAATGCTTCTGACCAGTGAGGCTTTGCACAGTCTGACCTCTGCAACCACAGCAGGCTCCTTCCTCCCTATATCCAGTACCTAACAGAGCTTCCCTCCATCTCCCCAGGGAACCGGTTTCCTACACTGGACCTTTGCACTGCTGCTCCCTTTCTCCTGGTTTTCTCCTAGCTTACTGTTGCATATCCCAGACGTGTAAGCTTGAAAGACTCCTCCTCAAGGAGGCTTTATACAACCTCCCATCCAAGGTCAAGCAGGTCACGGAAATATCCACTGGTTTCTTAATGACGCTTCTATCTGCTTGTAATATTTATTTGTTTAATGTCTGGTTTCCCCACTAAGCTGAGAACTCTAAAATGTCAAGAGCTGCCTGAGTTTGATTTCCCTCTATCCTTAGCAGCCACAGTAGTATGCAGTATTGGAGAATTCATTCACAGTTAAGGCCTTGGTATTTTTCACTGAACTTTTACTCTACTGGACTCCAATTTTCTCTATCAAAGAGCAGGGATGGAGATTGGGGTCAGGATACAAGTTGAGTAGTAAATCAGTGGTACCCAAAGCATTGGGAATGCAAAGGAAACTCAAGACCCTTGGGAGAAAGCATAAATGGGCTTGGGTTTCTTTGTACTTAAATAGCTTTGCACAAGTTTCTACTCTTTGTGCTACTGTTTCTCTATCTTAAAACGTGGAGTTGACATTACTATCGCCTTCATAGAGTTCTTAGGGAATTAAGTGAGTCACGTTTTCGGGAACCCTTAGAAAAGCTGTTAGCCTGTGTTCTACCGGGCATATGTGATAAATAAAAATAAAAATGTAGAATTAGAGGCAGCGAAGCCTGGCTTGGAGATGTCCCCTCAGATCCCATCACCTCCCTCTATGCGCAGAACTGACTCCAACGTTCTTCTGGCCACATTTTCTACACATACGTTAACACTTCCACTGTCCATGTTTGGAGTACACAGCTGCGCTACGATCTCCCTACATCAGCAGCTTACCATTTTACATTTGGTTCAAAGACTTTGCATTGATAGCTAATATTTTGTTGGCCTTTTCTTTAAGTAGTATATTTCCTGACTTGGGGCATGGATGAAACAGGAGAGAATAAATCTCAAAACCTTTTTCAGAGTTAACCTGGGCAACGTACAGTTAATATGTCTGATGAGGAACAGGGAAGTTTTTCCACACACAAAATTCATTTTTACTTTTGTGCCCATTTTAAATACTTGAAGATGATATCCTCTTATTGATCATAACAGCAGGAAAACTATATTTTCAGCTGGGAGATTCCTTGTTACACACAGCCGTGGCGATTTTATTATAAATTCCATAGTTCAATCCAAAGATGACAGAGTTCTTCTCTCTCCTTGGTTTCATTCCAGCATAAGAGTCACATGCTTTGCTGTGTCCTGCAGTTCTCTAGGACCTTATCTCTATGTCCGTCTACCCTCCCTGTCATCATCATCACCCCCTCACCATGTACCCCGAACCCCTATGTCTGGTCAGTTCCCATGTATATGCCACATGCTATTAGTCTCTCCATGATAGCATACTTTGTCCCCTAAGTCTAGAATAATGTACATTTTAGAGTAAATGGACTATCTTATTCATAACAAAAATGGTATAGAATTTATGGTCACACGGGAAATCATTAGTACATATAGAAAGTATGGTAATTATCAAAGTTTAGATAATCATACAGGGTCCAAGAGACACTGAGGAAATACAGGACTTGTCTCTAAGCTTGAGATATGAAGCAAAAGGAGGGAACCTTGTGTTCCCATATATAAGATACTTCAATTCTATCTCAATCCACACCACATTATTAAATAGCCTTCAGAGAAACACCACCAGTCAAATTCTGGAAGGAAACCTCCATCTATTTTAGGATAAATGCTCTTTGGAAATTGAGAAAATCCTACTGGTCACTTATCTCAACCTTGAGATATCCTTGTCCACTTAGATTATTGGGAGAAATGTCCCACTGTATAGGGCCCTTTCTGAAATGAAAGCATTTACAAATAACTATTCTGGACCAGTTGTTAAGATGTATATGTGTGTGTAAGAGAGTGTATATGCATGCCAGAGAGTGCCTCTCTCCCTTTGACCCATTATTGCAGACTTAAAAACAAGCATGCTTTCAAATGGTACTATGAGTTGCCAATGATGTATCACCCCCTTATCTCATTATTCTCTGCTAAATGTGATAATAATGCGATCTGTTAACATAAAAAGTTTGGCTCCACAAAAGCAGCTGGAAATGGACAACCACAATATGCATAAATCTGGCTCCTACCATCGGCTGCACTCTGCTTGACACATATTGTTAGAAGCACCTCTTCTTGGTGAGCTCTCGTAAGCAAAATACTTGCATTAGGACTCAGCTGGGGTGAGCATCGGGGCAGTTTGGAAAATATTCAGTTCTCAGCAGAAGCCAGAACGTGAAGCCTCATGTCTTTTAGGAATCATTTACCAGATCTGGAGAGGAGTGTGGCAGCATCCACAGGTACCTACAGACCTCTAAGTCTAACAAATAAGGTTATCTTTGAACTGATGCTCAAGGAGGGGAGGAAGTAAAAACCATCTGAATACCTGCATCAGAGACTCAAGAAAGTCACACAAATTAAAGAAATAAAATCCAAAAAGGAGGAGGAATCACCAACCCTGTCAGCATCAGACATAACTAAAAGTGGGGCCCACCGAAGGGTGTGTATTCCAGGCTTTTAAATGAATAAGGCCAGTAGCATAAGTTTAACTCTCCTATTAAAGGTGCCAGCCTCTGGCCAGCTCTACTCCCTTAATTGACTCTTATTAATTAACTTCTAGCCTTTGCTTCTGTGTATGCCTTTGTTCTTTCTCCCAAACTATTCTTTTTCAAACCTGTTGTTTTATCCACTATCACTCAAAAACGTCAAGGACTTTCAGATATCCCCACCATTAACCTCAGTACCTAGATCCTCACCTATGAACCTCCACAGACGCTGCCAATTGGTAAGACTGCCTCGTGCTGGTTTTAGATGTTTAAAACTCTAAACATTCACATGAAAAGTCATTCTCCTCTGTGTTTCCACCTCCAGGACCTGCTTCTTTCTCTCATTCTTTTTGCAGGATCCCCAGCTCAGTATTGCAAATGAGAAGCCCAGGGGCTCTGTATGGAGTCTGCACACACAGGGCTGCTGAGGGTGGATGACTGATGGCTCTGTGTGGATGAGGAATTCTCTCCTGGGTTGGGTTCCTGGCTGTAAGACCTGAGCTGCTTCCTTACTGTTCCCAGGGTCCTCTCTGCCTCCCTCACTACCAAAGAATCACAGAATGTATTGTATTTGAGAATTCCCTTTTCAAAGATACACTTTTATTATCATCTGACCTGTCAAATTTACCTGTTGAAAATCCTTTGCTCACAATCCTAATTTCAAATTATTTTTTCCTAGTGTTTTGACATTCTATACCAAATTTGACTCGTTGTTGCTATTTTCTTATTTTATTATCAAAAGGTTTTTTGTTCTCTTTATTATTTTATTTTATGCTTACATTGTTATAATACTTTTTTAAAAAATTCTTTTCATAATTAGCTTCCTCTGCTTAATATCAATGTATCCTGATGGATGACTTTCCAACATTTACTCATTCACCATTTCTGTTTATATTTAGTATTTTTTCCTTGAGGTATACTTAAACACGATGTTTTGATCCAGACACCCAGCTGTTCCAGCCTGGCTGGTCACTATGGTAGCCTCCATGGTTTTCTTACCAGACCAGCTGCTTCTTTCTGACAGTCTCTATTTCCTATCATAGAAAGCCATGTCTGACAACATGGTACCTAGGGTCCTTCATGTCAAGCTTCTCATGATCTGGTCACTTCCTACAGCAATCTCTAAACTTCCTGTGCCATAACAACTTAACATCTCTGACCTCTAAAAATTCTTTTTTATCCATTCCTCTGCGGACATTCTAGAACATTCTCTATTTTAAGTTATCCTGCCTGGATCCTCTTCATCCTTCCAAGTTCTAACTAAGAGTTACTGGCTGAAGTGACTGATACTGATATTATCTCTGTGTCCTCACCCGATTTCATAATTTGGAATACTAGGCTAAAATCACCCAAAGAGCAGAAATTTCATACATAATCATTTACCAAATTTTGCTGAACATGAGTCCAGTCCAAGGAAATAGATCACTTATGATTAAAAGCTAATACAAGGAGTTGCTTAATTTGAAAAGATGTTAAAAACAGTTCATGAATTTAGTTGATAATTTATTGCAGATAATAGACCTTAAGCTCACAAACCACCCACTTCTTCTATAAAATATCCAGAAGTGCAGTGGAGCCCAGTGATCCCATGAAGTCCCTGGGTTCAAAGCCACCTCCCCTTGCTAGCCCCGTGCCAGCGGGGAATACCCAACTTTTCTCACAGTTCTTCTCTGTGGTGACAATGGCAGTGATTGTGTATAATCCACAGAAAGCACTTGGGACAGTACAGTATTAGACACAAACAACTTAAGCACTCATAACTAACTTTAAGGTATTATTTTCATTGCAATCTGACCATGATGACAACCCAACTGAGGTCATAGCTCCTGCTGCACATTGTAGGGACAACAACTTTTAGAATAAGAAAAGGGCAAAACTCAGTTGCAAACACAGAACTAGCATGATCTTGACAAACAGCTCACACACAGGCCTGGGGCTGGATAAATGCTTTGTTTCCCAACCTGAGCCTCTGTTTATCTACTTTCTCCCTCAAGGAAGGGCATAGGCATACCTGTGACCTGCACTCTGGAGTCAGGACAGCTATCCTACTGTGTCTTCCTGGGAAGAACAAGGACAAATTCTTGAGCCCCATTGTTTTCAAAGGAAGACCCAAACAGGGTGCTCAGATTCTATACAATGCCCTTCAGCCTTCAACTCTCAATTTTTAGGACAATTTCTGCAGGAAATATTTTTCAAAAAACTTCAACACAATGTTTTCCAGATGAATTGTCATTTTGGGTCCGTAGAAAAATCGGAAAACTTTGATTTTAGTGACACCTACCCTGCAGTGGCATTTCACTGTTTGCAGAGGTCTCCACATCATTGTCTCACTGAGTCCCACAACCACAGCACTCACCCGTTTTCCTTCCTCCCAGGAGGAATGAGTGCTGACATTCACAGCGCCAGCATGTGAGAGAACCAGAACTCAGCACCGAAACTTCACACTTCCTACCCAGTGGCCTTCCCACCATAACACAACAGTATTCTTCCAAAGAAGAGCTGTTACTCTGGAGGGCTCTAGTAGGACTTGGCATACCAGAAAAACAGACAAAACAGCAAAGACTCCTGCAATATGCAGCTTTCTTAGACACCTTCCACCTGGGGTCTACCTGGGTCCAGGGCAGAGAATCCTGAATTGGGTATCACCAAGCGTTTCCACGATGTTCTTCCATGCACACATGCCTGGGAAACCCCAGTTCCTGACTGATAGGAGACCAGTGAAAACATCTACTTCCTGGCCTTTCCTTGTCTCCCTCTTCCTTTTTGTTTCAAATCCTGGAAGTCCAAGATGATTGACAATCAATCACAAATCTTCCCTCTGCTACCTAATACTGTGCTTAAAACCCTGGCTCTCAGCGTGAGAAGCAAGACTCTCAGATAGACAGGCAACCGTCTCACCCGGTCTTTATCCTAAACGGGAATCAAAAGGTGAAGCGGCCGGGGTGAAACCACTTCTTTGTGAATTAAACCTTGAGAAGCTACAGCACTGATTTCCAGGCAGGATTTGAGGTATGGGAGAAGGAGTTTTTATTCCAAAAACTTCAGCCTCCTTTTTCTCCATGACACACCCCACCAGGGCTCTCCAAGCTGACTCTTCACGCGGGGCAAGTCATCATGCAGCTTCCCCACAAAGGAGTTTTCTAAGCACATGGCAATCTGAGAGCAGTGTGAAGAAAAGGTGGTGTTGCCTCTCAGTGGTTGCCAAACCTGGCCCAGGATCTTGTTTACTGAAATAATGGATCAATAATAGATTGGTCTGTAATAAGTCTATTATAAAGCAACACAGAGTTTCTAACTATACTGATCCCGCCCTGACAACAGGGAATCTTCAACTCCATGACAGATCATTTCCTCCGTGGACCTCATGTTCTCCAAGGTAGGAGCAGGACAGAACAAACTCTCTGATTCTGTCTTCCCAGACACGGGTTGTGTTGTCTGAGACCCCGAAGCAGGCACACGCATGTCATAAACTTGTGACCCTTGTCTTTGCCTTCTATGTGCTGGGATTGCAGGTGTGCCTGAGTAAGGGGTTCCAGGTACAATTTGATGTTGTTGCTATTCATTATAACAGTACTCGTCAAAGGCAAGCCAATCCCTTCCGGAATGCCAAGACAGCCATACTCTATTAAGCTAGAGTCAATGTAGGAAAAAAAAGGAGAGAGAGAAAAGTTTGCAGCAGAAGATTTTACAAAATTAAACCGGAGGAAGGCTGTTTCCCTGTATTTGCCGAATGTGGCTGTGTGTTCACTCTAATTAAGCCTGCTGGGAAAGTGATGCTGAGTCTCCCAGATGGCGAATATCAGACGGAGACAAGAAGAAATGATTCTTTTCCTGAATTAATTCTGTTTGGATGATTTGGAGCATCATAATGCTCAATAAGCATCGAGATACAACATGGTTAAAAGGAAACGGGGCTTCCCAGACAATGGGCGGTAACTAAAGACCAGGCTTGTAAAAGTTAAGCATAGCGTGCACAATTTTGTTACCATTTGTTGTTCAAAGTTTAAAGTGCCCTTTTAGGAAACACCACTTAATCTCACATATATGTGGAATCTAAAACAAGCAAACCCATAAAATCAGGAAGTAGAATGCTGGCTTCCATAGCCAGGCGGTGGAGACAATGGGGAGGTATTGGTCAAGGGCACAGACTTTCATCAATGAGGTGAAAAGGCTTGAAAGACACAATGCAAGGCCTAAGACCATAGTTAAAATGTCACATTCTTCATACTTGCTAAGATGTTTTACACACACACATACCATACATATATCTGCATGTGGTGATGGGTGCATGAATTCACTTGATTAGGATAGAATTTTCACAGGTATATATACATACATCAACTTATCATATTTATATACCTTGAATATATCCAATGTTTATTTGCCAATTTTATCTTAGTAAAACTTGAAGATCTTAAAGTAAAACTATTTAAATGATTTGGTTTTTTTCTTTCTTATTACTATGAAGTAGTTTATGCAAACACTTGGAGTGTGTAAAAATCTATTAAAACAGACATCTAAAGATCCATACACTCATTTGTCTTAGAGATTCTTATTTCTAGTACAAATGCTCTCTTCTTCAGTTTAGGGTTGTTTTAAGTTGTCTTTTTAAATGAGTCACTTGCAGGGATTGGGGGGGGTGACAGAGGGGTCCATGTCCTTGGCTGCAGTAGGACACTGCTCCTTGCCACTGTACAGAGCTTAAGCTTTAGGTCTGACTCAGGAGCACGTGCCGGGGCTTGCTTTGTTGTACATCGCTTTACTTCATCTCTAAGATTCCCTCGGATCCCAGTTCAGACGCTCACTGCCAGATTAAGAAATTATTCAACCTTGGCAAGTGGCCACTTCCTTCTCTGTAAAATAGGTAGGAAAACAAAATAGGCCCATTCTTGAAGCCTGGACAGGATTGCACGTGAATACCACCGAGACTACACTGTCTAGAAGCGGCCAGCCACTCAAGTGTCTAGTTCCTCCACCCTTCTCCCTTCTTCCAGCCTGTTCTTCACCTAATATGTGATTGGAATGGCTATTTGGAGTCAACTCATCATTGGGCAGTCATTATTTCTTCCCTACGTGGGATGAAACTGATACTCAAGGTTGACCTTTGCCCAACATGACTGAGAAAGGCCTGTGGTCCTTGGTGGAGGTGGTGGCCACTGCAGGTAAGTTGGTCTATTCTATTTTGGCTAGGACGAAATGGCAGCAAGTCTTTCTCCATACACTCACCATCATCCTCAGTGCACATATAACATGCTATGCTCAATACGCACTGATACCTTAACACAATAAGAAGCATGTTCATAATCCCAAATATGTCACTTCAACCTGTGTCCATCCTCTTTCTAAGATGGCTGAGGAAGCAGCTGACCCCATGCTCTCCTTGGGGAAAAGGCAAAGGCGGCCTCTATGTTGGGTGTGAGGCAGGCCAGCGTTAAAGCCTCACAGTGAGCAGGCTGACAGGACTGAAGGGCTACGGAAGGCTTCTCCACATGCCTCAAAACAATAGCTTTAGGGACAAGGGGCTCAACAGGATAACACTCTCACTATTCAAAATATGAGCGAACCTCTCAAGAAAACTAACACACATTTTTATCTATTTCTTGGGAACCTAAAAATGCTAATAAACAAATTAGCCATTTGTTTAGATCTTTTATTCCTTTCTTTTAAAGTGAGTGACTTAGTCACTTTACTAGAAACCTATTGAGTAAATGTTTAAGATATGTCCCTACCCACATTACGTAGTAGAAATGATGAGGATTTTAGCAATTCCTTGTACTTTAGCTTTAGACAAGTCACAACCATAAGCATCAGCTTTACTGTCTCTAAAGTATATTAAAGCAAAGCTCCAAACCAGTCCATAGCCACTACGGCTCACCAGTAATTGAAAAACAAACAAACACAAAACAAATAACAACAAAAGACACTTGCATTAAAGATAAAATGAAAACACAGTTGGGAAAATATCTGCCACTATTGGTAGATACTACATTTAGCATAGAAAGAATCTGTCAAGATGACCCATTAAATCCGACTTACAGCATTCAATTGCTTTTCTACTCCAAAGTCCCAAAGTCTTTCATCCTCCTCCAAAAACAGCTCAGGCAGGTCTATCACAGCAATAGCCAACTCTTTGGTATCCAACTTCTGTCGTAGTTAGTTTTCTATTGTTGTGATAAGACACCACTACCAACACAACTTAAAAACAATGACAAGAGTCTTTCCACAAGGTCGCTTCCTAATCCTTCCTGAATAGTTTCATCATTTGGGGATCCAGTATTCAAATATATGAGACTATTGGGGGGACAATCTCATTCAAACTCTAACAACTATATTTTTCCTTTTCTTAATAAATCTATTTGATTCGATCATTGATGTAGTTCAGTACCGATAAGTTTGTTCACTGATGTACAATCAATCTTGGGGGCATCTTTGTCTTGAAAGATAAAACTCATTACCCACTAAACAACAGCCTCTCATTTTATCCTTCATCTGACCCAGCACCACTCTAGTTTCTAGTTCCAAGGATTTGACTATTGTAGATAGCACATGTGGGTGGGCTCATGCAGTATCCATACTTCTGTGGTTGGCTCCTTTTTAACCTAGCACAAAGCACAAGGTTTGTCCACGTTGTAGCATGAGGGCTCCCTTTCTTTATAAGGCTGACACCACCCTACTGTGTGTGTGTGTGCGTGTATGCATATATATGAATACATATATATGTATATGTATATATGCATATATATATGTATATATATCAATACCACATCATGTTTACTCTTTTATCTACTCATGGCTTTTTGGATTGCTTCCAATATAAATAGTGCTGTTATAAACACAGTGAACAATCATAAAATTAACAGAGTCAGTTTTTGAAGAATTTACCATAAAGAAAAGAAGCTAAAATGTTCTGCATTAAAACTTCCTTAGAAACCTACTCCAGGGCTACTCCATCAGCCACAACAGCTCAGCCTTCTACATTCTCTCTATTGCTATGAGAGCATCCTTAAGCATGCAGCCTGGCCACAGAGCTGAGAGCTAAGGGTTCTTATAATGCATGATGTAAGTAGATGTAAAACCTTTCTTTCCTTGAACTTGGTGTTCTCTGGTTCTTCTGCATCCATGAAATGGTGAGCCCCCAAGGACTAAGATGAGGGGAGACCCTGAGAAAAAAGGATCCGAGATGCTACATTGCCTGAGCCTGATTTTGCAGATTTATTCACACAAGTCATCATGGTAAGGAGATTATTTATAGAGTAAGGAGAACAAAGTGAAAGATTGGTGATTTTCAATGAATATTCATGAACAATCATAGATATGACACAAGATTTGATCAATGTGCAAAACTCATGTTTTCATGACTGAACATAAAGAGTGAAACTATAGATCTGAGAAAGAATATTAAACAGGGATGGATATGAGCTACAGACTGCTTGGGGGAAGGCGGTAGAGTATAATTTGTTCCAAGTTAAGCATAAGAGAAGGCATGATATATCATGGAGAGCCCAGAAAAAAGCATGCTTATCAGAATACTGAAACACTCTGACTCCCTGAGCATATTAAATGAGGACAGCTAGGCAGTAAAAGTCTTAATCCAGTTAGAGGACAAACAAAAGAATTGTTGATCACTGTGTACACTATGATACATGCCATAAAATTTAGTTTCAACTACTCTAAAATCAATACTACCTTCTTTATCACCATTTATAATTTACCAGTATGGAAACATGGCATACAAAATATTGTAGAGAGCTGAACGACCTCAATCTGTGAAACACTTCTCTAGGGCCCATGTTTTTAGAATGACCCTTATATTATGTTCATCTGGGATAGGAAGCTGTGGTGACAGAGAGAGCTTGGCATTGGGGAGTGTTAGAGTCCCAGCCCAGTCCTCTTTCTTTCTAGCAAAGACATGATTGATAATTTATTTGGAAATGGAGAAGCACAATGTAAATGAGGCGATTTTTAATTGTCACTTATGGATGGTGAATGATAATTTTCACATTGTTTTATGTCATTTATGCGAAATAAAAATAATTTATTCTAAATTATTTATTCCAACAATTAATAATAATAAGTAATAAATAATAGCAAATTAATATTAAATAGCCAAATAATTTTTATCACTCTTTATTTTTACCTTTAAACATCATACCAGTGTTATTATATGCTTGGGCACTGGACTACTCCTGTCCATACCAGTTAGTGTTTCAGAAAAGGGAGACTATAGTAGAGTCCTGGCCAGGATTTGCCTCTGTGACAAGCCTGACCCTCTGTTCCCTGGATTGACAGAGGCACACAGGCTTTATCTACTTAAGAGTCCTTCCTTGTACGTGTTGAATTGCATGCATACACTGTCAGGCAGTGGAAACAAACACTGACTAACATATGAATAAATTACAAGATCTATTTTACACTTAGCATTTTTCAAAACACACCTCCTGCTGCTCAAGCCCATGCCCCATAAACATCTCCAGTAAAGCTGTGAGAGAAGCAAGAATAACAACTTCAGAATGACAAATTGGCCAGAGAGAGAGAAAGCAAAATAATAAGAACTTCCACACTAGTCAGACGAAGAGGTTACATGCCAGGCCCACCAACTTCCCTGCTTTTGTAACTGCTTATAAATGGGTATTTCATTTGTATTCAGAAACAAATATGATTGAGACCTATTAGCCAAGGTCTAATACTTGTCTGGTAGGTATGTTAATTGCGTGATAACTTAACACTTAAAAAATACTACATTAAGACAACTTCATAGAGAAGACTGGCTGGTATGCAATTTTGGAGAGTTTTTGCTCCTTGAAAATAATAGTTTCACAAAGAGTTGATTAGAATAGAATATTGAAAGAATGTATGTACCCTAAAGAGTAGACAATACTTAGAATAGGAAATAGATTTAGAAAATTTGACATGGATGCAAAATTCAATATCTCTTAACAGATTGTCTCATCAGCATCTATCTCTAATCAGCATCTTGAATACCTTAAGTTGATGAATCCTTTTTTTTCAGATCGGTACGTTTATTTTGTTCATGTATGACAGCTACATAATAGCTGATATTCCCGAATATTCCATCACGGAGGAAACTGCTAAGAATAGTCCATGTGCAAAATAATTCCTTAGCAAAACACAGATTTGAGGCGAGGGGAATTCACTTGATGAGACCTTGAAAATAGTTTCACTGCACAACATGACCAGAAAGCACAGAGGTGCGTTCGGAGAACGTCCGCGGCATTCTCCTGCACTGTAATAGTTATGATTTCACCATGACAAACACCAGACATTAAGAGTAACTAACACTGGTGTTTCTTTTGTGTCCCCCCAAAAACAAAATATAGAACTGCATGTCACTATGGCAACATCTAAAACAGATCAATTCGTTACAATCACTATTTGGTAAGGCAAACGTTACCCCCTGAAAGGAAAAGAAAAGAAATTTAAAAAATGTTTAAAAGAATTTGAAGTCTTATGTTTTTTTTTGTCATAGGAATACCTAACATTTTTATTAGACAGTCACCAATGAGTTTTAGGATGAATGACTGACTGTAGCTTAAAAATACATCTTCAAAGCCACATAGAGTAATTTTAAACTTGAGTGCAGAGAATATGTCCTTCTCTTCAGGCTCATCAGATTAGAATTTATTAATTTTCATTTATCAAGGTAAGGTACATCTAGTGGTAAGCTCTTAGGAAACTGCCCTGTGGATGCAGTATTGTCCAGCAGTTTCCTGGGGTTCAGAATGTCCCCACCACCTGCTCTCTGTAGCTATGATCGTGGCAGAGGAACCAGAGAGGGAAGCGAATCGGCAAAGCTCCCCGGCTCTTTGGAAGCCATCCGTGCTGTGCTGGAGCAGAGCTCAGCGTCTGACCTAGGGCATCAATAAAACAATGAAGACAGGGCTCTTTTGGAGGCGCGTAAGTGTCATGTCATTAATCGAACTTGGATCGTAGCCTCCTATTCTTATAAGATGACAAATTAACCATATGGCTACCTCATAGATGACAAAACTAAAATACATTAAACTCTGTGGGGTAAATACGCCCACAGGCAAATCTAATATGCTGACATTTTTTAATACTAATTGAAGCTGATTGATTTACGTATTCTACGTTCTTGACTCTCCAAAATGATGTATTTAATGTTTTATTTTTAAACACAATTAAAAAATAATATATAAATATATACATACTGCAAATGTAATACAGATAACAAATTCATTTAAGCCCATTTATGCACATTAGTAACACACCATGTGGCAGAGAGACTAGGACTACAAGAAGACCCCTTGGCGATTTATTTTATATTAAATCCCTAATGGCCTCTTCTTATTTTTGCAAAAATATGCACGAAAGTCCAGACTATGCAGCCATTGAAATGAATGGTTATTTATTTGCTAAGCGAGAGCCCTATGTTTAATGTTCCTTACACATAAGGTATCTGGAAAAGTCGCATCCTACAGTTCCATACATCATTTATTTTACATACCCTCACTTCTCACAACAGGCAGCGGGATGACATCTCCCAACAGCATTGTAAGTTGTTGTGATTTTTGTTTCCAATGCCATTACTGAGAGATTATATGCTAACATGTTTACTTGCTTTTTTTCTTAACAACAAAAACAAATTTATAGACCATCTTGGTGCCTGACACAGACGTAAATACAAAACGAGAGAAAGTTTGCAAGTGTCAAGAACAACAACAACAACAAAAATCCAACAATGGATAAATAACAAAAGTCCAAGCTTGCAAATAAATCTCGATAAAATGCCAAAGCCCAGGCTTCACCTACGGTACATTTGTCTGATAAAGAAATTACTAATGGCTGGCAAGGTCTAACTGTGTGTTCTTTGGTTTCCAAGAACCCCTCCCTTGTGTATTATAACTTCAAAATGAACCTCAAAACTTTGCACTGCGGTAGTTTGAAGTATTCAAGTGGATAGGGACACACTTTCCAAAAAAAGTCACCTTATTGCAGGTTCATACAACCAAACGGTGCCCCTGCGAGGTCTCAGAGTAGGAAGTAAACAAACTGCTGTTGCTTCCTCCCTCCCTGTGCGTCTTCATCTAAATACAGAGTAAGGGGAAAGAATTTACATGGATACAGCAAACACTTAACAGAGAGGACTGTGTGGAACCTGGAAGGGTTAAGCCCACCCTCTTCATCTTAGAGAAAGAAGCTCTCCTTGTTTAGAGGGCACAGGACAGTCTTCCTGAGCCCCCCTTTGTCTATAGGGAACATGACAGTCTTCCTAAGGCACCCCCTTTGTTGACAGGGCATTCAACAGTTTTCCTGAGCCCCGCTTTGTCTGTCAAGCACATGACCATCTCCCTGAGTTCCTCTGTCTGTAAGGTACATAGAAATCTGTCTTCCAATAGCATGGTTTTACTTCTATGGTTTCACTAACCTGCACTCAACTATAGTCTGATAAACGTGGGTATTTTCAGAGAAAAAGCTACATTTATGCAAACTTTATTACAGAACACTGTCGTTATTGTTTAACTTGGGTATTAATGGCAATCTTTTACTATACCTCACTTACGAATCAAGTTACCATGAGTATGTATTCATAGGAAATATAGTATATATGTGTGGCATGTGTCCAGGGTATTGAGTGTATATATATATATATATATATTATATTTAATATATTATATATGAAGCAGAATTTGGAGGGGTGGATGTATAGTCATGATGTAGAGGTAATTCTTGCCATGAGCCTACATAAACCTTCTATTAAACCCTGTGATTTCTCTGGACACTCAATTCCCATTGCTCTCGTGATTGTTTCACACTATGATACTTAGTGATCTAAACATCCAACCCTGTGCACAGGCACAGGTACAATCATGTATGGAAGCTGTGCTTCAACCCCTTCCCAGCCAGGCTCATTACTAGTTGAGGGGAATATGGTCTCCTCTCAGCACTTCTTTCCTGGCCCTTTCTGCTTCTCATCAACAAGCTAACTGTCGTTTTTGGACACTGTTGTTATGAAGCATAAGAAAGGGAGATGAAGAAAGAGGGGTGGTGGTGTTCTTATTTTATGGGGGGTACAAATGCGAGAGCTCCCTGTTCCTCATTGTCTCCTGTGACCTGAGGGGCTGCGGGAGCCTCCACCTCCCATCTGCTTGTTCCCCTAGACAGTTGCAATAAACTGCCACCCACTTCCTTGTTACAATCAAACACTTTCCCTTCTGTCTCTCTGTACCCAGGCAGTTGCGATGACCTTCATTCCTTACTTCCACAGCCCTGAGGAGATGGTGCTTCCTTTCTTCTCTCAGCTGAGATCTGATAAAGTCTAAGAGAAATGCATTTGTTCTTCCCATATGACGTGGGTCTGTTCCTCCCAGAGCCCCAGTCTGGCCCAGCATAGATTTTTATATCTATTCCAACTGTTTTCTTCGTCTAAGGGCTTAGTCTAGGTCTAGAATGCTTGATAAGCATTGATATCCCTTCTGTTTATTCCCAATAGACCCACATGTTCCAATATTTCTCTTTTGTTACCAAACTTCAATTACTCTTTCCCCTTTGAGACGGTGAGAGTTTAAAGCTGCATACTTTCTCTGAAGTCTGTATCTTTGTGCTATGATTTGAGGTAGAACCAGACGGGACCTTTATAGATAGATATAGGAACTAATCTACTCATGGACTGATAGGTTAGCTCAAGTGGCTTCATAATAAAAGCCCTTTCCACTCTGTCTCTCGTATCCACCTCTCACCATGTTACTGATGCCTGCACTTTCATGAAAACTGACTCTTCTCAGTGTAGACTGATACATGATCTACTTCTCAGCCTCCAATACTGAAAGCTCAATTAATTTCCTTTGTAAATTACCCAGTTCATGGTATTTGGTTATGGCAGCAAAAACTGGTATAAGACCTCTGTTTTTTATGAACCATGGTATTTCAGGTGATAGACTTTCTTGGTAGTTCTCCTAAAGCGCTGAACTAAGTGTCCCTTGGCAAGTCCTCTCTCACTTGTCCTGAAGACCTGGTCTCCATGGTCTTTTATCCTGCTCCTTGCCACAGACAAATGCCCTATGAAAAATACCTAAATCCTCTTCTGGACTCTAAACTCCTGGGGATTTCGGCCAATAAAACACCCCAGAAGATGTTGGGAAGAACTTGGCCATTTCTTCATCAAAACTCTCAAGGCCACTCTTTTTTTCAAGATTCTGGTCAGTTCTGCCCTCTCTTTAGCTCACCCAGTAACTGACTCACCTCGTTGGAGTTTGCTGAAATTACCCTAACTGCATCACATACTCTGAGTAGCTCAAGAATGTCAACAGTACATTTTTCGAGCTCAAATTCTATCGCGCCATAAATAAATATGAACCCCTCCAGTTTTCTTTGTTTCTCGGGCTAGCACGGACACATGTAACCTGACCTTTTCAGTATCTTCTTCCTCTCCACAATCCCCTGCCACGATGAACCCTTGTAAATCAAGAGAAAGCTTCATGAGTATTTTCAAAGTAGGCTGTAAAAACCCCCAATGCTACTGAAGATTTGAGAGCCAGCAAAGAGAAGTGCAGCCTGGGAGCCCCCGCTACATTTCCAAGGCAAGATGGATCAGTCAAAAGGCAAGAATAGTGTGGCTTCATCACTATCCTTTCCGAGTGTGCCTGGGAGTAGGAATCTTCCAATTAGTCAATAATATTCAATAGGGTGGTATCCGCCTGTACAAAGCCTAGACAGCTAGCACATGTGAAGGTGCAGATACTCCCAGCTTTCTGAATCGGTGTGTTCCAAATCTGTGGATTAAATATCCTGGTTTTTAAATGTCTGGGATAAAAATAACTGGGCATGTACAGACTTTTTACTCATTGATATTCCCTATACAATATGGTACAGTAATTACTGACATGATGTTTATGAAGTATTATATGTTGACAGTAATCTAGAGATTCAATGTACATGGAAGGATGTATGGAGATTATATGGAAATTCTACCCCACTGCGAATTGACCATCTGAAGACCTGGGCATCCCCAGAGGATCCTGGAGTTACAAGGACAGGGACAAGGACAGCTGCACATGAAAAACTGGTTAAGAAAGAGCCAGGCCCATTGGCAGGCATTGATGGATATTTTTCAACTTCTCTCATCTGGAGGTGGGATATCTCTCCTCATTCTCTCTACAGTGTTACCAATGCCATGTTTTCGGGGACAGAACCTGTGAGCCCTGACCTCTAACATTTTTGCTTCTAGTATCTGGGATGGGTTCTGGCTTTGTATGAAGCCACATGAAAGACCACATGGAGGGGACTGGTTGTATCTGTATGACTGAGCTTAGACAGGTCCAGAGGAATCATGAGACATGCTAAACTGTTAGCCAAACAGAGTAGTTGACAAGCAAGAGCTTCATTTGTTGTTGTAGTTGTCATCATTGTTGTTTCATAGACCGAAGCATTATGTTTACAGCCCACTAATTCATCCAAGTAGTTGAAAAAAAGTCAGATTCTTGGCTTGGAAATTAAACCTGTGATTTGAGGTCATTTGCTTTCCTTCACTGTCTTAGTTTAATCATACATCAAAGAATTCTAATGCCCCATGCAATAAAAATCTGTCAGAACCTGAAAGCCTCCTCCCTGAAGACTAGCTTTTATACTGCCAGAAGGTGCTCTTCAAATTCCCAGCAAGGGAAGCAATCAATAGTCCTACCCATATGAGGTGCCAATCCATGACCAGCATGGCAGGGTACAATAGTGGCACTCATGTCATGGCAGTAATCAACAGCTGTCCACTGAAAGAAGAGGGAAAATGCCTGGTTCTGGGAATCTGGCCAAGCACTCAAGGCTAGTGAGGTGATCACTTGGAGGACAACCTTCTACGGTCACTTGACTAGACCAGCACAATGCCTAGCTGCAGTCTATGTCCTTATTCTTATCCCACAGGTAAGAGTAGCTCTCACACCTCCTCAACAGGCTTCACTTTGACAGAGACCATCAGGGGAAAAAATGGCAGGTCAAAGTGCAGAGAACAGATGATCATGGGGTGGCTAACTGCAACAAGTTAGTTCCTGTTCGCCGAGGCAGGTGGATTCCTGAAGTAATCCTAAAGATCAGACTGCAGTGCCGCCAGCCTAGCAGAACCAGTGACATCCAGGTTCAGTGAGAAACCCTATCTCAATCTAAGTAAGTGAAGTAAGATGAACAGAGTCTCATGTTGTCCAACCTCAACCTCTGGGCTACGCACATGCAATGAACATACAGATAATTTAAAATTTTTGGTCATTTGAAAAATGAAAATAGGCTCAGATTCATTGCTACTTTGTTAATGATGAAATTATTTTCTGTCTGAAAATGTTTTCAGTGTTTTATATAATTTTTTTGTAATATTTAGGAATGGCTCACCATATGTCAGGACCATTCTAAGTATTTACCACTGTTGACCTAGTCCCCAGAACAACCCTCTAAAGATGTAATAAGTTCCCATCTTACGCATGAGGTACACTAATGCTAAGTGACCAGCTCTAGTTAAGGAGCTCATAGTGCCCAATCCAAGACTCCAGTCCAGGAACCCTGACTCCTGACTTATTATCCACATCTTTCTGTGGGTGCCATTATGATCTTGGTACTAACATATTCTGGAAGTAAACTTGGAAAATGTCATGTACTAGGAAATGGAGTACTTTTGACTTGAAGAGTCAAGATTTAGATTGAGACAAACAAATTACGTTATTTTGGGACATTCATTTCATGGTCAGTAATTGTGTCATATCCACAGAAATACCCACAGGGGAGAGAAGAGGCCAGCCTGACATGTTTATGACACCTTCATAAACCTAAAGAATCTAGAGTTGGGTCTAGGAAAGGCCTTGTGAATTGTTTTTTGTACCGTGAGTAGATTTTCTTCACAGTCAGGGGGAACTGGCAAAGCGCTTCCTGCCCACGGAGGGCTGGACAGAGGCACACACCTACTTATTCAAACCACTGAACACACACTGATGACGTCTGTTGCCTTTTTCATGACTTCATTTCGAATCTGACGAAGCACATGGTGCTTTTATTTTCTGTGACCAAAGAGGAGATGTCACTTGGTTTGAGCCTTTGAAAAGCCTGGCTCATTCAGTGTGACTTCATGGCCACATTCTGATGCTGCGTGAGCACAGCTGTATATTCCTAACCCTTCCCAGTGCTGTGGATCTGCCTCTGGGTCGGATGAGGGCTAAGAATGTAAACCAAAATGCAGGGTCCAGACTCTCTAGGTGCTGTTTCTGCTTCATTCAGCTCTCTGTGCCTCAGCAGTGCCCGCACCACAGGGTCTGACCTTGGTTTGCATTTGTACCCTTGGCTCCCTTCCCAACTCTTCTGACCCCAACAGTTACTTGTATTCCCTTCATCCTGCCCAGACATCTTTACCCTGGGTTGTCTGAAATAATCTGTTTGTTGGGTCCCATCCTATAGCATGGGTGCACTCTGGATTAGGAGGAACACGTCAGCCTTTTTCCTGATGGAGAAAGGGAAGAATCGACCCAGTGTTTTAGTAATCCTGGGTTCTGTGGTCTTGCTAGTCAGCCATGGTGTGCAGCTGGTATAAGGCCAACTTCTGACTTCCTAATCATGTGCCTGCCACACTTCTCTCTATCTTGTTTCCGGATTTGTACCCTTGGCCCCCTTCCCAACTCTTCTGATCCCAACTCTATCACTCCCTTGCTTTCATTCTTCTTGGAGGTTAAGTATCAACCCTGTAGCCTGTCCAGATTTAAATCCAAATTGGATGCAAGCATGGGGACAAAGCTATTTCCCCTCAGGCTCCTAACTCCATATCGCATCCATGGTCTCTTGTCTAGCTGTAACATGCACGCTCTCCTCACCTAGATCAGCAGTTCTCAGTCTGGGGGTCAAACGACACTTTCACAGAGGTTGCCTAAGACCATCAGAAATATCAAGATGTTTACATTAAAATTCACGACAGCAGCAGATTACAGTTACGACATATCAATGGAAATAATTTTATGGTTGAGGTCACTGCACCATGAGAAACTGTATTAAAGGGTCAGGGCATTGAGAAGGTTGAGAACCACTGATCTAGATAGAACACGGGAAGACCTTTACTTTTCACTATCCTCTGCAGAAGAAAGTCTCATTTACATACCAACTTCTATATACCTTTCATAGCTTTGTTTCAAATTAATCTGGGCACATTTCCCACTGTGTGTTCCTCTCCTAAATCAGACTCTGTACTTGTATTTAGTGATTTGTACTGCTGTGAATGACCAATCATTTATAGACACAATAGGAGAGAGACCAAGGCATAACAGGATCAAAACTATATTTCAGGCATATAGTAGCTACTCAACTAATGTTTCCTGAACAAACGTCTGTGCTAATGGGTGAGTAAACGCTTGAATGAAGTATGCTTGTGCTTTCCAGCCATTCTCTTCAACCCCATTGGCCCAGAGACGCACCCGTTACTCACTGGGTCGTAGGCTGAGATGGTGCACAGGGGGTGCAATGCGGGTTAAGTAAGAGCTTCTTTGTGTGAAGCCCAGAGACGGGTAGACACAAAATGACTGTTTCACTTCAGGTTTTGGCCTAAAAGGAAAGCAATTTAAAGTCCAGAGAAATGAGGTGTCCCTGGCATGAGAACTTGTGAAGAAGCTGAAAGAAGATGTCAGAACAGTACGTAAAATGGCATCTTAGGCTAAAAGGTTGGGAGGCAAAAGACAGCAGCCACAGTGCCTAACATCAGAAACTGCTTTTCGACGAGTCTTTCAGAGTTCTCTTATAAAACTGGCACCACGGACTTATCTTATTTCGAAGCTTGGTTTTAGGGGGTTGTCCAGTGAGAAAACCAAATGAAAGGCATCCCCCAATCCGATATATTTATGGTTACACTCATGACATGTTGGATTTATTTTTTTTCTAGGTGTGGGACGGATGAGCTGAACACAAGTATTCTCTTTTCAAATGTAGAGCAAAGTGGGATAAAGGGTTTTGAAGGCCAGGGTGAGACCTGGCACACAGAGCTTTTCCAGCCTCACAACCTGCTTTCCCTTTTGTACCACTAGGCGGCACCACTGGCCTGTGTATGCTCTTAATGCGGCCGGGACAGCACCTTTTATTTATTTATTTTTTCAATCATTGGATTAAGGATCAGCACAGGATCTGAAAGCCTTTGTTGACCCTTCCTGTTCCTCTGAGTCGCTATTAATATATATTTAATGTGTACCAAAATATATTCTCGTTACTTAGGGGACCAGCTCTGTATTTGCACAGAGGGGCGTCTAGCGTAAAGACATTCTCCCCTTGTCTTTTTGTGTTTATTTGTTTTTGTTTCTCTATGGACCCCTGGCTGTCCTGGAATTCTCTATAGACCAGGCTGATCTCGACTTCTGAGACCCAACTGTCTCTGCCTCCCAAGTGCTGGGATTAAAGGCAGGCTGTCTTTTAAAGAGATCTCTCTGTCACGAGAAGAGGAACACGTTTCCTTTAGTTTCACAACCTGTTTTTCCATGACAGTTTGATACAGTGTGGTAATTAACCATTAAAACATTTCGTGTGCTTCAGCAGGAATATTGCAGTCAAACTAATTTAAACCAAGGTCAGGTCTCCAAATCAGCCGAAGAATTCTGAAGGCAGGTGACAGGGAAAATAAACTGAAGGCAAGGTAAGCAACAGATGCTATTAAAAGTAACTCAGGGTGGCTCAAACTGGTCTGGGTACATTCCTAAAAAGGCAATTAGCCAAATCCTTTCAGAAATTAAGCCATCAAAATGACATTATAGTACACTTAAAAAATGTATTTACAGAGCAAAAGAGCAGCTATAGAAGCACAGCACTATGCCCTGAGGGGTTCCTTTCTCCAAGGAAACGTGTAGAAGAAAATTAGATCCCAAACTAAGAAGAAACTTCACATTGTCACAATAGATTTAGAGAGGTGCTATTTCTTAATTCCCTCAGTGCTGAGTGGAGGGGGAGTTAAGTCACTTGGTTGTTTCAAGTTTCTTTGTCATCACGGGATGATCAGGCTAACAAAAGTCTCCTATGACTTTTCTGAATACCAGCAGATGTCTAAAGACTGACAGTGGCTGACTGGAGCCCTTGCTGGGAAAATCGTTCCTTAGAAAGGCAGGCACTCCACTTCCTTCAGGAGCAAAGGTACGATATCCTGCCTCCTTCCTAGAAGGGATTCTAGAGAGAGAAATCGCCTGCTTATCACTCTTGAGGGTCTAGAAACATACAATTCTGTTTGTAAAAGACAAAGTGGGGGTTGGGAAGATGGCTCAGTGGAGAAAATGCTTACTGTACAAGTGAAGGAGACAGGTTCAGATCCCCGGTGTACAGGCAAATGCACGGTGGGTGTGCTCACCTACCTGACCCCACAGTTTGAGACTCAGGATATCCTCAGAGCTAAGTAAGCATCTTTAGTAGTTAAACTAGCAAACTTTGAGGCCAAATGAGAGACCCTGCCTCCATAAGACAGAAAGGAATTAAGGAAGATACCTAGTGTCAATTTCTAACTTCTAGATGTGTGCCCCCCCACACACACATGCACATGCACATCCAATCACACACACAGACCAATACATTTGCCACACACACTTGGGGTGGGAAGGGAAGGACTAAGAGACCCAAAACACACATAGGCGATGAAATACAAAAATACAAAAAAAAAAGGTTTATGAATAATGTTCTCTCCCTAAATGTAACGCTGAACTAAGAAGAGAGGCCCCATATGGGAAGAAAAGAAGTATCCATCTACTATAAGGGAGCACCCTAGGCATTCTGATGGTGAACCCAAAGAATGTAGCTTTTTAAAATGACAAATTTTCAGTGGATGGAAGGAAGAACAGCAGTGTCCAGGCAGAAGTGGCCCAGAGTATTGACAAGATCTCAGGGAAGAGCTTGGGAATGGGAAGCTCTGCAGAACCTACTCAGAGGAGAAATGGGAACAAAGTGACAGAAAACCCGAGATACAGCTCAAAGGGGTTGTGAGCCCTCTCAGGCACAGGCCATCTTGGTAACAGTTCACAAGAGAGGTTTACAGTCCCATACACAAGAGGGGGTGGTGGCTGCATCTTCTGCTGCAGAGAAGCAAGCAAAATGTGGAGAAAGTGGGGCATCTTCAGCCTGAGTCCCCAGCAACCTTAGAGGCAGCCACAGCTGTGTTTGGGCTCAGTGAGGAAAAATATAGGTCAATTATTAATGCTCTCTGGTACTTCCAATCTGACCAGACTCTTAGTCTAGACTAGAATCAGGAGCTGTTGAAAATGCAAAGCCCTTGCCCAGAGCTCATGAAAGTAGCTAAGGAAGCTATGAATATCATAAATTAACTTTTTACCTTTGATGATTAAAAAAATCTATTCACTTGTTCACCTTTAAAAAAGTTATCAGCACTTCAGCTCTAGCATCTTACAAAGGGATGTGTTTTTCTACATATCCTCAACAAGAGCCCCCTTAAAAGTCTAATGGCCTCTTTCTTATATCCAGTAACAAACAGATTATTGGCGACCCTCTGTGGACAGAACATTTTAGAGAAGAAACTTTGCGCTTCGTGACACAGCACTGGGTACCAGAAACAAGTTTGCCTGCTCCAGTAGATTGTATGCCAAGCCACTACCTCCATTTCCTGCCCAGTGAGTCACGTGCCCCCTCCCCCTCACATCAGGGGTCGGAGTCAGAGCTCCAGTGGAACGCTGGCACCATGTTGTAAGGGGTGGCAAGGGATGGTTGTCAAATTTCAGAAAATATGCAAACCCATTATTTGCAAATTAGAAACAGCCATTATGAAAATTATCTAATTTAACCTAATAGTCTCCTAAAGCTTTCACTTCTCAACACCACTGTGTTAAGAATTAAGTTTCAATATCAATCTTGGAGAGATGCAAATATTAAGATCATAGCAAGCAGAATAATGGCTGGAAAATGTAAAAGGGGATCTGATGCCACTTAGGGAAATTCATTGACAGGGGAGAACTAGATGAAATATGTTTTATGAATCATTAATGTCCATTTAAGATAGGCAAAATAAATAAAAGGTATCAATTAAGATACACATTGCCCCAAGTTGAGTTTTGTTGGAGAAACAAAATAAAAATTCTATTTTAATGTATTTTAAACCCTGGGCTGTGTTGTAATTTGAATCAGAGGCCTGTGGTGCTGAAGGCTTGATTTCCAACCTGTGACATGGCTGGGGGAAAAATGGAGGCTGGGCATACTCGGAAGAATTTAGGCAGCTAGGGGAGTGGCCTTGAAAGGGATATTTTACCTCCAAGGCCCTCCTGCTTCCCTTTTCGATCGAATCCTCCCTGAGGTGAACAGCCTCCTCCACCACATGCCCGACCAGGCTGTACTATATCACCAGACTCGAAGCTACCATGGACTGAAACCGCCTGCACCACGAGCCAAGCAAAACAAACCTTTCTTCTCTATACATTGATTTATCTAAGGTATTTCATCACGATGACCAAAAGGTGGCCAATAGACAGTTGGTGACATATTTTGTTGATGGCATATTTCTCCCATCATCAGAAGGTGCCTAGTATAGTTTGCAAAGATCTTACACGTCACACACCTCAGCTGCTTAGAGCAGTCCTTAAAGAGACATGCTCCGCTCCTCCTGCCTGTTGCTTCCCACTGTAAGGAATGGCTCATAGCTATGAATTATTAGCTTAAAACTGATTGCAAATGGAAATCCATGCTTCGTGTGCCTCATACATACCAATTCTTAAAACTCCCCCATGTACACAAAGTCATCTAACCATTTTGTCATTTGCTTCAAACCCCTTGGGATTCTTCAGTACGAGAATGACGAAGTTCAAATACCTCGGTCACACATGGTTTCATCATCCAGACTGACAACCAATGTTCAAGAGTCATTCTGGTTTGTTTTGATTTTTTAAAAATTTCCTTCCATTAAATGTGTTGACTGAGCAGGCTGATCTGCGTTTATTCACTGATTTGGGAAAGTCATGTCACTAAGGGAGTGGACTGGTGCATGATTGTGAATTTTAGAGTCAGGTTGGGAAAAACAAGGCTCAGAGCAGCTGAGCTACACAGGAAGGAGGCCCTGCAACCTGTTGAGTTATCTGAAGGCTGCGCTTGTGCTCCAGGTTACCAGCTTTTAAGAGCTGTCACCCACACTGGGTTGGCCATTAACTGATGTGGCTGACTTTCTGTTCTGAGAGGATGTAGAAAACCTTCCTTCCTTGGCCCCTGGAATTCTCTCCTCTTTGTGGAGTAGGATGAGTCCATGCAGGTCATGCTAGGAGTAGTATGTTGGAAATAGTTTTCAAATCACCTCCAGCCACCCAACCCAAGCTCCAAATGGGACTGCTACATGAGTGCACACAAGCAACTCTGTGTTGAGCCTCTGAGGTCAGGGGCTCATCTGCTGTAGACGTTAGAGCCACTTTCACCAGAGAAAGAAGCCACCATCACATGTCCCTGTTGGGGACCCAGGAGGGCTGGATTAATGATGTTCTCACTGCACACAGAGCATGCTCCATCACATGCCAATGTCTTTCATAGTAGCCAGGAAGAGCTGACAGTCCTGGGCTCCGAAGGAGATAGAAGTAATCATCATTTAGAGCCTGGAAGTGCTAGGGATGTGGCTTAGCAGAGCATATGCCTGGCATACATAAGGCCCTGGCTTGATCCTAGAAAAACACACACACTCAAAATAATTTCTTCAAATGAAAACAGGACAAGACCTGGAAAGAGCTTGTCCCTATATTTCCATTGGTTGTGTTAAAAGGCTTGAAAAGTCATTTTTTCAGAAACACTTCAGTATTTATTAACATTTTGAAACATATGCTAGTCAAAAATGTTTTCCTAAGCAGGGCAATGGTGGCATACTCCTTTAATCAGACATGCAGATCTGTGAGTTCGAGGCCAGCTTGGTCTACAAAGTGAGTCCTAGGACAGGCAAGGATACACAGATAAACACTGTCTTGAAAAGAAAAAAAGGAGGAAAATAATGTTTCCCAAACACACACACACACACACACACACACACACACACACACACACACACACCAAACAAACAAAACACACAAAAATCCTATGCATTTTATAACAAAATAAATCAGGTCTTCAATCATGACTTAAAAGAGAAAATATAAGCTCAAATAATAAGAAATCCATCGTTGGTGTCTAAAACAGTGTAGACTTCGGACTGGCTTGCTCAGTCTTAAATCACCAGTCATGATGGACCATTTACATTCACCAAACCTAAAGAAAGATTCCCTTTTGTTAGAGAGGAATGGAACAGTGGTCACAGAGTGGTCTGTGCTCTTGATGCTAACGGAAAGTGCTGGTGTTTTTCCCCCTGCTGTGTTCCAAGGCACCTTGTGAGCAGTGGTCTCTATGCCGGACAGAATCAGAGTGAGTAAGTGTACTGAATCCCTCCACCAGAATGCAGGCCGGAGCTCTCTCCTCCATGTTCAAATAGCAGAGCTGGTCAGGAGGAATCCCCCAGCTCCCAGCCCTGTAGAAGTATAGTCCTGCACACCGGCTCTAAATGTGGACTAAATGTTAGGAGCTGTGATCAGCTGTGCTTCTCACCCACAGTAAACTGATTTTCATGTGGCAGCAGCAGATCCATGTTCATAGATGATCTTATTGGACGTTTTATTATCTTGAGCTTCCTGGGAGAGCTCATCACCGTGCATATCCCCTGAAACCCATGTCAAAATCTTAACTGGGCACACTTAGAATGGGGCTGTATTTAGAAACAGAATTGTTATAGATATAAGTGAGATGAGGTCATTAGGTGGGATATGGCTTGTTATGACTGATGTTCTTTTTTCTTTTTTTCTTTTTTCTTTTTTTCGGAGCTGGGGACCGAACCCAGGGCCTTGCGCTTTCTAGGCAAGCGCTCTACCACTGAGCTAAATCCCCAACCCCATGACTGATGTTCTTAAAGCAAGAGAATCAGGACACAGAGCCACATACCAAGGACAGACAGATGACCTGAACATAAGGTCAGGAGACTAGGTGATGCTTCTACAAGCCAAGGAACATTGTTTATTCTCACAACCTTTAGATAGCACTAACCTGCATCTTGATCTGAGGCCTTGAGCTTCCGGAACCACATGATAACACATTTCTGTTGAACAGTGTAGTTTGTGAATGTCACGTCACAGCCCCTTTACATCAGCCCTAGCATGGGTTACAGCATGTGTCTCTGTTTGTGAACAAATTCAAGTGCACTGATATAAGGCAGCCCGGCCAGTGTCTGACCTTTGCTCTAACAGAGGAAAGATGCTACCAAGCTATCGTCTCCGGGGAGATTCGTAAGGGAGTGTTGACAAAGGAACCGTTACTATAGTACTGTCATGATCTACCCCAGTAACTTCTCACTAGAGTGGAAGATACAGACATCTTAGTATGTAGCACTTTACCAGGTGTCAAGGAGGCCCCATACACAGAATCATTCAAGGTTCTGCTAGCAAATGAATAAAGGTCGTTTTGGTTTCAACTGACTTCTGATGGGCAAATTAGTAACCAATAAAAAGGCCTAAAGAATCAATTCAATAACCATCAGTTGATGGACTGGGTGTCACAACTTGATGTGTATTCTTTATAGGGTACATGCTACAGTCAGACTCAAAATGGCTTAGAGGAAATGGGGAAAGGAGCCTGATGACTTTGCTTCCAAGACCCCTGTCTGTAAGGAAGGCTTGCTGCTGCTGCTGCTGCTGCTGCTGCTGCTGCTGCTGCTGCTGCTGCTGCTGCTGCTGCTGCCCCAGCTTCAAGTAAGGCTTTGTGCTTGTCACACCTCAAAACCACTTGTTACCTTGTCTACTGAGCAAAGCTCTGAAACTCTGCGTAACTGTAATGATTTGATTTCATTGTAGCTCTTTCCACAACCAATATTAACATATTTTAGGTCACAATTATTGCTTATGAGAAATCTACAATAAAAATGACAAATGACGATCTATCAGCTTTCTCCTTATCATGTGGAAAACCTGAATCTATCTGTCAACACCAGAGATTTCTACATCCCACACCTGTGGCTCGCCCTGCTGGGTATTCTACAAGGAGAAAAACATCTTGGTTTTCTAAACCAAATATTTTCATCCAAGAAAATTAATTGGGCCATTGGGCAAACAAGGTCCATCTCCTACACAGTGGTGGAATTAGGGAACATTTTCTCCTTTTCCTTTGACATGCTTTAGACTCCCTCTTCTGGCTTAATAGCTGGATAGTTTGCAAAACTACTCACTCAATTTTTAGACTGCTAGAGTAGTGGTAATATCTATTAAGATGAATATACAGGCCATTTAAAAAATTATCTGATGTTAGCTTTCAGGTATAATAGAAAGACTGGTTCGAATGGGGCAATAGAAAGTGAATTCAAGACTACCCTGAGCTACATGGAAAAATACAATCTCAGAGAGAGAGAGAGAGAGAGAGAGAGAGAGAGAGAGAGAGAGAGAGAGAACACTAGGCAGTGGTAGGAATTTTTACTAGGAAGCATTAAGCTTGCTCCTCAGAGGTATAAAAGTAAATAAATCAGAATGAAATAACAATCAGATATCAAACAAATAACAAATAAATATTTATATTAACTAAGCATCTACTATGTGCACACACTTGTGCCCGAAAGTTGAAGACATGTCAAACTAGCACCCCCAGTAAGCTTAAAAATCATCCAGTTATGATTAAGTATACAAAGCCAGTTCACACTTCATGGGATTCATAGTATATAGTTAAATCCTCAGGGTATCCATCACAGAGACTATGTTGCCTAAGAGCTCAGAGATTGGCAGTAAGAAATAAGGGGCCATGAAGAAGTGGCAACCCAATGTGACCATGTCTGAGAGAATAGCCCTGTTTAGAAAGCTTTGGGAACAAAGTCTCTTTGAAAACATACCCAGATGGACAGGGGCACTGAACAACAAACTATTCTAAAATACACACAATAACATTTGGGAGACTCTTGTCTTTATTATTAAAGTGGTAGGTGAAAATTAGAAAGGAATTCTGAACCCTAACCATCTCCAAATAGAGTTATGGGAAACAGTTCTGTGTCACAGGATGCCTTAGGAAGAAGACTAAATTCTGCCTTTGAGTATGTGTGGGGTTTCACAGACACACTGCATTAGTGAGTACTCTCTCTTCGAAGGAAGGGGTAGCATATTATAGAGGAGTCCTTGCTCCTTTCCCCCATTCTCTTGAACATCAGCACTCTGGTGTAAATGCAGATGTGGTGTTTAACAACATTTCCATTTGCTTTCAGCTGGTGAGAGTTTCAGATGAACCTGTCCATAGACACGAATGCCCTCCCTGCTCCCAGAAAAATCACACAGGGACTCCAGATTCATACTTAACGACCTGATTAATTACTGGACCTTCATGGAAATTACTGTCAAGATTAAGACAATCATTCCACCCCTCATTCTCCTTGATAAACATTTACAATTTAACATATTTGACAAAGCCATTTGTATACTGCTATAATATAAATGAAGGTGTACTAAAGCTATAGTAAGTGTATGATTTTCATAGCCTTAAAATAACTAACTACAGACAGTTCCCTGAGCAATTACAAGATGTTCTATGTTAATTTAGGAAGGAATTCCAAACAAGTCATTTAAAACCTAATAAGATGCCATTAAATGAAGGGGGACAGGGGAGGGGGAAGCTAAAGAAAACCCTAAGGCTTGAACCAGTAGAAATGATTCTCAGAGCTACTGACCCTTGCAAGATCCATGTTTGCTTCGGTTTCTAGAAAAGAGGCAGATTTCTAATTGAAGGTGATTATCTAGTTAGTACATCCCAAATTGCACACATTTCTTATAGTGGTTCACACCCACAGCTAATTAGATGGAGTATTTATCAATCCGGAAGTCCATGGAAACTGTCTTATTGATCTACACATTGAAAAGAAGCTTCAATAATGCCAACCAACCAGAGCTTCCAGGGACTAAGCCACTACCCAAAGACTATACATGGACTGACCCTGGGCTCCAACCTCATAGGTAGCAATGAATATCCTAGTAAGAGCACCAGTGGAAGGGGAAGTCCTTGGTCCTGCCAAGACTGAACTCCCAGTGAATGTGACTGTTGGGGGGGGCAGTAATGGGGGGAGGATGGGGAGGGGAACACCCATAGAAGAGGGGAGGGAGAGGGGTTAGGGGGATGTTGGCCTGGAAACTGGGAAAGGGAATAACAATTGAAATGTAAATAAGAAATATCCAATTTAATAAAGATGGAGAAAAAAAAGAAAGAAAAGAAGCTTCATCAGCTTGGAAGTGCTACCGACTGGTACGGATGACTGCCAGCCCTGATGCTCATGTACGTCTGTGAGCTAAACTGTGAGGCTTATCCACCGGGGGTGAATTCAGAGAGAGGTCACAGAACAAGGGTGGTCCTGGTTTGCTCTTGGTTTTTCTAAACCATGGACACCAATATTTATTCAGGCCTTTATCCAGAAATAGATGCACTGAGGCAGCCACCATCATCACAAGGAAGACACGAACAGCAACGTCCCATTCTAAGGACAGATGCCTATATAGTAAACTTTATCTCCACACATTGCTGAACTACCTGCTTCCAATAAAATATGGAAAGCTTAAAGAAATAAAACATGTTAAAAAAAAGTATAGACTTCCTCAAAGACATAGATGGGTCACTATACAATATAGCTCAAGTTGTTGGAACCCCCAAAGTAGACAAGAGATAATTTACTAAAGAAAGACATAAACACTGGGTAGCATTCATTCTAAGTCATTCACTATCCACATTGGAGGGCTGAGGCTCAACTCATACTCGAGTTGAGTTGTCATGGCTGAGTGTCAAAATGTGTCCAAATAGCTTACAAAGGCCAAACCACAATATGTTTGCACAGAGAAAATACGCAAGTGAACGTAATCTTGTATGTTATAAGTAAACACACATACACCACAAGTGTGAAGGGGTGTGGTTGTGGTTTTGTTTTCTGAGATGAAGATCCAGGCCTGGCTGTTTTCCACCAATTCAGACACTCATGGCAAACTTATATCATGATCTATGACACAGGCATTCAGATGGCAACTGTGTGAAATCCATTTTGGCTGGGAAAGCGCCCTGCCCTTACCTCCAGGGTCATGTTCACGGTGCTGATGGCCACTTTTATTTCACCGTCTGACAGCTCCTTTAGATCTTTCAACATTGTTTGTTCAAGACTTAAACCTGTGGATAACAAAGGGAAAAAATTATACCTGGGGTCTGTTAAAAATATATGTGTTATTTTAAAAAGTTGTTCTACTGATCTCAACAGTTTAAAGTATCATTTTTATCTGTAATAAGAGCACACGAAATCAAAAAGTACATTTGTGGCTGCATCTATGTCAGGTCCGATGCAGGCAGGAAAAAGAACTTATCTCTCATGGAACAGAACACTCACAGGGAGGGGGTGGCAGGACAAAGGAGCAAATGAAAGAGGAAGTGGTCAGAGTGTAGCTAAGACCATAGGCAAGGCAGGGATGGGGGTGGGAGGGCTAGGGCTAGAGAAAAGAATGTGCCAGAGCCAGGTGTCACAGCAAGAATGGAGTGGAAATGCTTGTGCAGCCGCAGCCATAGGTCTTTTCCTTCTGCCCTTACTGTTCCTTCCACTGACCAAGCTGAAGCTAGAGTCAAGAGAGCCCGGAACAGGCCACACTGGGTGTCAGCCTCCAGATCCTCAGAGTAGGTCAGTTAGGGAAGGAGTGGGCAGCTTTACCATATGAACTAGTTTAGTACTATGATAAAAGGCCCAGATTTAGGTGACTGCCCTATAATTTTATTATTGCCAGTTTAATTTGATGTAAGTTATACTTTATAAGCTTCATAAAACTATCACAAGTGAGCCAGCCATGGTATTGAACATCTTTAATCCCAGCACTTGGGAAGCACAGGCAAGTGGATCTTTAAGAGTTCAAGGCCAGCCTGATCTACATAAAGAGCTCCAGGCAAGCAAGTCAGGTTACACAGTACCACCCAGTGAAACACAACAACAGCTATCTTATTTGAGCTGATCATGGCTGTAATAATCTGTCAATAAGTGTTATTGAATTCCTTATTTGATGACAGAAACAATCTAAATTGAATCCGTTGTTGAGAACTCTAGAGCTGTAAGTTGGTTGACCCAAGTGTTTCAAGGAAAGCTATCACAGGTAAACAAGAACGGTCTTGTCTTAGTGTTTGCCTGGCCTTTTCTATTGACAGATCCACTAGAAAGCTATGGGAAGCACAGGCATTTTTTCATGATGCTTGTGAAGATGGTCTACTGTCTACCCTGTCAGTATGGTCCATGCTGTCCATCACAGCAACATGGGGAACAGACAGCAACTCAATGTTCTCCTTTGATTCAGGGTGACTTGATTTCTAGAGTACAGTACCACCATAGCAGCTTAGTGTGTACGGGAAACAAAGACATACACCACTGTACATCTGTGCACATGCATGTACCCACGCTCATGCCCAGGAGATGATGTGTGGAAGATGCTGACAAAGCACTACCCACATCCCTTTCTTCTTTTTACCTTATTTAATCCAGCATCATACTCCTCTGGCCGTCTGATGGCCACTGGAGCCTACTGTGGGTAACTCATTCCCCACTAGACTAGAGAGCACATACTATTTCAGTGGTTTTCTGGTTTAACGAACAGCAACTAAATCTAGTTTGTAGTACTTCATCTGTTTCTGCTGTGTTATGACACCTACCATGACTAATTTCAAACTGCTAATCCAGTATTAGCCAACTCACAAAATTCCACAAAGTTAACCTCTAGGTCTTATGGTCAGGGTGGCCTGATTCCATCCAGGGCTACACTGTACAGGGGGCCACCCTAAGACACAGATTTAATTCTTTCTCAGAGTTCTTTACTGAGCTATTGTATCCTACAGGGCTTATTTGCTGGATAAAGCACTTGAGAGACTTCTCAAATTAACTACTTTGCCTTAGAGAACTCCATGACCCATCAGGTATAATCCATGGGCTAACATGCAAGGTGTCTGCACCCAGGTAGAAGCCTGAGAAAGGGGTTTCAACATAGGAAGCCAACAGCACAAACCCAGAACCCCTCCCCAACATACAGAGAGTGGGAAGAGAATGCCAGCACACTCAAATAGCGCTCCACACAGGCTACCCCTCCAGGAAGCAGTGAGAGACAGGGATGGTCACTTACCCTGAGCACTGAGCTGGCTCTCCTGCAGCACACTGATGACATCGTCCCTTGGAGGCAGGTTGGGAAACTGTTCTTCCAGGATGGAGAGAATTTCCTCCTGCTTCTCTGGGAGCTCAGGATCCATGGTCATCCATTTGAACAGGATGCTGCCTGAAAGGCATGGGAACAAATGCTCTTGAGCTCTCTACCAGTCAAGGCAGGGACAATGAAAATCAATGTCCCCGTGTAGCAGATACTGGCTTCAGGGACTGGTGGCTCCTGCTCTCCAGGACACAATTTGGGAAGAAGGAACAAAACATCTTCACACAACACACAGGGGAGGAGGGAACCTTGGTTTTAAATGATTTCAAAATGGAAATTAATGGCAAACCATTTAAAATTTTAGTCAGTTCTATCCCCTTTAAGGGATCAGAGAACATTCTTACAACTCACCATCCTACCACTTTTTATATTAATTTATTTCTTTTCCTAACCAAATGATTGTATAATATTGCTGCACAGTCTGACAGTGGGCCAACCTGAAGGCTGTTTCTAGCTGTTCAAGCACCATACACAGCTTTGAAGTAATTTACAGTTATCTAATCATATTGTCTCAAAGCCTGAACCTGAACCTCAGACTCAGGCTACTAGTGTGATGCTCTTGTTTTAGGGGGAAATGCTAAAATGAAAAGAAGGCTGAAGAGGTAGAGGCAGGAAACAATAGTCACTTCAACCTGTCTTACCATCTGTATTTGTCATCTAAGGGAAATAGAGGATTATCACAGAGTTTTAAAAAGGAGGAACAACATACTATGGTATCTGCATTTTGCATTTTTATAAGCCAGAATTTGTACTCTGGCTACTATATAGAAAATTAACAGATAAGAAAAGGTAGGGAGCACAGCTGTTTTCTTCTCTATTCTGTGTTTATGAATACCATCTTACCATGAAGAAGGTGGGACAGATTTAGTAAAAATAACCAGGCAAAAGTGGAGGGCGACCATAGAGATCTTGAGGAATTTTTGATATAAAAATATAAAACATAAAAATTATTTTTCTATTTATATTTAGGACCAACACAAATGCAAATTTCATAACAGATATTTACCAGATTTTGGATCTAGTAAACCAGCTGCACTAGAACAATGTTCTATGCAACAACACAAAACCTGTGAATGTATCAGAGGCCCCCAGCAGCAACTTAGGAGTTAGGACGCAGCATGTACAGAAGGGAGAGCCGGCATTCCAGCATTCCTCTCAAAGCATCTGCTAATTTAGAAATTGTAGACACTGGACGGAGAAGCCCTTAGACTAACAGTTGTCTCATAAGGCCTCAGAGAAAGCCTTCAGGGAGAAGGACTCTTAGACTTCTGGGTTTGGGGATTGGAGGCATGATGGGCTACCAGTCTAGCTACTGCTTGATCTTGTAAATAAAGTTTCTGGTGACATAGCCATCCCTATTCATCTCTACATTGTTCACAGGCTTTTTTAAATATATGAGATCAGACTTAAGTGTCTCAACAAAGCCTGAAATATCTGCTGGCTGGCTCTCTTTGGCAAATATTTGCCAGCTGCTGCCAAGGAGAAGGGCAAAACCAAAACAGAACATTCTCCAGGTATTGCAAATCCTACTTTGGGTCAGTTTGATCAGACAGATGTGATCTCTGTGACTTTACCAGCGGCTCTGAAAGGAGAAAGGAGGTCTGCTCTTCCCACCTTGACCCTGTAACTAATGTTCAGCTGTCATTCAAAGGCTACTGCATAGAAGGAACTAAAACTGAGTGACTGTAGACTATGGGGGGAGGGAGCATTCACAAGAAGACAAATGGAACAGAGCCAACAGGAGTTAGAATCTTACAGCCAATCAAATGAAAATTTAAAACTCTCAATTTAAAGGCTGGCCTTAAGAAGCTCAGATTGTTTTCTGCAGTAGATCAGGTGTGGTGGGGAACTGGAAACTAAGTCAGAAGAAAATCTGTCTCCTGAAGCTTGGAGAGAAAAATGTGAGGACCCAAGAACAGGAGTCTGGTTCTAATATGTGTCTGAACAGTTCCTGCTAGGGAAGGGGGAGAGAGAATTGTAACATTCAAGAAGAACTACGAACCAAAATCGTAGTTAAGATAAAGTGAAATATTGTAGGCAGCAAGACTGCTAGAAATTACATTTAAAAACATTAACTGGGAGACAGCACAGGATATTACTGTTGTCTACATGATGAATTCCTAACAGAAAAGAAAAGTCCTCTTTCTGCTTACCCATAAACAAACAAAAATATTAAGGAAGGAATAATTGACGCAAGCAGAGAAGGAAGAGAGAAAAGAGAAGAAAGACTTACAATGAGATTCCCATTTCCGCTTAAAAAGATATAGAAATAAGCACATTATTCGCTTACAATCCTTGCGGATTTAGAATGTCCGAGATTAAGAGAAAGGATACCTTTGCACGGCTGACAAAGTAAAACCGAGATTGAAGAGTTACTTTGAGTTTCTAGGAGAAACTATAATTTCTGTTTCCTACCTCTAGCCTCTTCCTAAGCAAAGCAGACAGCGTAATTCCCTTGGATGTTATAATCATCGGAAATAGGATGAGTCACCCTTGGAGCAAGAAAGAAAAAAAACACTTTGGCTCTGTACATCTCCCATTTGACCTCCTTATAAGGACCTTTTTGAAGCTGTTAATCCAGTCTACCAAAATAGCAAACAACTAGTCTTTATTAAAGGTCAGCCGGGATTGCCTGGGGAACGGAAAGCCTGCTTCTGAGGACTTGGGCGTGGTTTTCCACTTTACCCTAGGCTAAGAACAAGAGCTGCTGTTTGCTTTAGACTTCTACTTGTGGCTGCTGTCAAGGCCTTATGCAAACAAACTTGAAGGGCCATTTGGGCAAAGCTTGGACTTGACAGAAGCATGCTTGGAAATCAGTGGCTGAAATCTCACTGCCAGATGGTTCCTGGAAACACACACACACACACACACACACATACACCCCTCAGTGTGATGATTCAGCAATTTAATGGATCTGAGCATTGGCAGTCATCCCCTAGAATACATCTCTGAGGAAATAAAACCACAAAGGTCCAACAGTCTGACAGGTTCTGTACTTGGCACAAATCCAGGGCATGACTAACCATAAACCTTAGGCTGGGAAATGGGACTGTTAGATGTGTTCACATTGTCCATGACTGAAAATAATAATAAGGAAAGAATCTTCCAGAAAGAGAGGGGGAAGAAAAGCAAGAAAGGGAGGTGAAAGAAAGAAAGGAAGGAAGGAAGGAAGGAAGGAAGGAAGGAAGGAAGGAAGGTAGGAAGGAAGGAAGGAAGGGGAAGGGAAGGGAAGGGTAGGGAAGGGAAGGGAAGGGAAGGGAAGGGAAGGGAAGGGAAGGGAAGGGAAGGGAAGGGAAGGGAAGGGAAGGGAAGGGAAGGGAAGGGAAGGGAGGAAGAAAGACCACATAACAAAGGCAGGTGGGACAGACAGGACAGGAAAAACACCAAAAGATAGATACAATTCCAAGAACCAGGGTCAGTGATCTTACCAGCCATGACAGCTGGATCTTCCTGTAAATGTAATCTTTTACACAAATAATTGAAAAGTAATACTTTCTGGATAAACTAGATGGTAGCAATTTGTGTCTTGAAATGAGTAAGTTTCAAATTAAGGCAAGATGCAGTGGCTTTGAGAAAGCTGTTTAAGGACGGACATGGTGTCTTCTTTTTTTTTTTTTTTTTTTATTAACTTGAGTATTTCTTATATACATTTCGAGTGTTATTCCCTTTCCCGGTTTCCGGGCAAACATCCCCCTCCCCCCTCCCCTTCCTTATGGGTGTTCCCCTCCCAACCCTCCCCCCATTGCCGCCCTCCCCCCATAGACTAGTTCACTGTGGGTTCAGTCTTAGCAGGACCCAGGGCTTCCCCTTCCACTGGTGCTCTTACTAGGATATTCATTGCTACCTATGGGGTCAGAGTCCAGGGTCAGTCCATGTATAGTCTTTAGGTAGTGGCTTAGTCCCTGGAAGCTCTGGTTGCTTGGCATTGTTGTACTTTTGGGGTCTCGAGCCCCTTCAAGCTCTTCCAGTTCTTTCTCTGATTCCTTCAATAGGGGACCTATTCTCAGTTCAGTGGTTTGCTGCTGGCATTCGCCTCTATATTTGCTGTATTCTGGCTGTGTCTCTCAGGAGCGATCTACATCCGGCTCCTGTCGGTCTGCACTTCTTTGCTTCATCCATCTTGTCTAATTGGGTGGCTGTATATGTATGGGCCACATGTGGGGCAGGCTCTGAATGGGTGTTCCTTCAGTCTCTGTTTTAATCTTTGCCTCTCCCTTCCCTGCCAAGGGTATTCTTTTTCCTCATTTAAAGAAGGAGTGAAGCATTCACATTTTGATCATCCGTCTTGAGTTTCGTTTGTTCTAGGGATCTAGGGTAATTCAAGCATTTGGGCTAATAGCCACTTATCAATGAGTGCATACCATGTATGTCTTTCTGTGATTGGGTTAGCTCACTCAGGATGATATTTTCCAGTTCCAACCATTTGCCTACGAATTTCGTAAACTCGTTGTTTTTGATAGCTGAGTAATATTCCATTGTGTAGATGTACCACATTTTCTGTATCCATTCCTCTGTTGAAGGGCATCTGGGTTCTTTCCAGTTTCTGGCTATTATAAATAAGGCTGCGATGAACATAGTGGAGCACGTGTCTCTTTTATATGTTGAGGCATCTTTTGGGTATATGCCCAAGAGAGGTATAGCTGTATCCTCAGGCAGTTCAATGTCCAATTTTCTGAGGAACCTCCAGACTGATTTCCAGAATGGTTTTACCAGTCTGCAATCCCACCAACAATGGAGGAGTGTTCCTCTTTCTCCACATCCTCGCCAGCATCTGCTGTCACCTGAGTTTTTGATCTTAGCCAATCGCACTGGTGTGAGGTGAAATCTCAGGGTTGTTTTGATTTGCATTTCCCTTATGACTAAAGATGTTGAACATTTCTTTAGGTGTTTCTCAGCCATTCGGCATTCCTCAGCTGTGAATTCTTTGTTTAGCTCTGAACCCCATTTTTTAATAGGGTTATTTGTTTCCCTGCGGTCTAACTTCTTGAGTTCTTTGTATATTTTGGAAATAAGGCCTCTATCTGTTGTAGGATTGGTAAAGATCTTTTCCCAATCTGTTGGTTGCCGTTTTGTCCTAACCACAGTGTCCTTTGCCTTACAGAAGCTTTGCAGTTTTATGAGATCCCATTTGTCGATTCTTGATCTTAGAGCATAAGCCATTGGTGTTTTGTTCAGGAAATTTTTTCCAGTGCCCATGTGTTCCAGATGCTTCCCTAGTTTTTCTTCTATTAGTTTGAGTGTGTCTGGTTTGATGTGGAGGTCCTTGATCCACTTGGACTTAAGCTTTGTACAGGGTGATAAGGATGGATCGATCTGCATTCTTCTACATGTTGCCCTCCAGTTGAACCAGCACCATTTGCTGAAAATGCTATCTTTTTTCCATTGGATGGTTTTGGCTCCTTTGTCAAAAATCAAGTGACCATAGGTGTGTGGGTTCATTTCTGGGTCTTCAATTCTATTCCATTGGTCTATCTGTCTGTCTCTGTACCAATACCATGCAGTTTTTATCACTATTGCTCTGTAATACTGCTTGAGTTCAGGGATAGTGATTCCCCCTGAAGTCCTTTTATTGTTGAGGATAGCTTTAGCTATCCTGGGTTTTTTGTTATTCCAGATGAATTTGCAAATTGTTCTGTCTAACTCTTTGAAGAATTGGATTGGTATTTTGATGGGGATTGCATTGAATCTGTAGATTGCTTTTGGTAAAATGGCCATTTTTACCATATTAATCCTGCCAATCCATGAGCATGGGAGATCTTTCCATCTTCTGAGGTCTTCTTCAATTTCTTTCCTCAGTGTCTTGAAGTTCTTATTGTACAGATCTTTTACTTGCTTGGTTAAAGTCACACCGAGGTACTTTATATTATTTGGGTCTATTATGAAGGGTGTCGTTTCCCTAATTTCTTTCTCGAAACAAGCCGTGGTGTCTTCTTTTCTAACCACACAGGGTTCAGGCAGGGGGAAACGCAGGCTCCTAGTCCAGCACACCTCAGAAGGGAAATGAAAACTCTCCACAGAGCTGAAGACCAAGTCCCTGAGAAAGAAGTTTATGCGGAAGATGTGATGGACAGGGAGGAAGCCTGAGAACAAACAAATTAAGTGCTAGCACCGGGAAGACAGGCAGATGTACCGCCCTGAGATATGCATGGCTGGAGGAGAGAAAAGCTAGCAGCTCGGTGTCGCTGCAGAACAGACTGATGCTCCAGAGGCACAGCAGACTCTTTCCCTTCTGTGGCTCCCCGGTAGCACCTTTATTAAATTAAACTCCGCCTTGAACGTGGGCTCTGCTGGGAAATATAGCTTTATCTGTGTGAAATGCCTGACTCAGGAGATTCATGCTGTGCAAAGATACTGCAAAGAAGTGAGGGGAAACGAGGACGCTGGCAACAGAATGACCAGACTGGCAGACTTATTAAAGGATGAACTAAGCTTTCTACTGTGGCATTGTCCTAATTTGCTCAGTTAATAGACAGTGGTGCTATTTTAAAAGAAGAGAAATTAAATTCAAATTGTCTCAAGATGGCTAAATACTCCACCAACCTTGAAACACTGTTGTCCCACTGAGTCACTTGTTAGCCCACATCACTAACTGTCCTCAGGGCCAAAAGGACACAGTGACAAGAAAAACTATGAGAAAACACAAGGAGATTTTGTCACCAGTGATATGCAGATGACCACTTAGCCACACCTATAGCAATCAGGTTCTTCGTCAATATTTGAAGAAAATAGTAATAGTATATTACAAACAGTTTGATAGATAATTATAGTAGTAAGTTTTAGGACCAAGATGATCAGATGAATGAATCCAAATATTTATTTTCAAATATTAGCAAATATAAGTGAGTTGGAACAGAGGTGGATACCTTTTTGAGAGGACTTGGGGTTGGGGAGCAATCTTTAAAATTAGTTTGTTTTGGGGCTGGGGATTTAGCTCAGTGGTAGAGCGCTTACCTAGGAAGCGCAAGGCCCTGGGTTCGGTCCCCAGCTCCGAAAAAAAGAACCAAAAAAAAAGTTAGTTTGTTTCTTTTTAGTAACAAAGGAACTCAGCAAGACAAGCAGTCTCTGAAACAGAGAGAGTCACACACACAGCCAGTGTACATTCGCTTCACCTTTAGATCTACACATACACATTAACAGTGCGTGCTCTTGTTTACCTCTGGACCATTTTTTATGTGTAAATTCTTCTTGCACTGAACAATTGAAGTAGCTAGCCAAGAGGCATGAAATACAATAAAACAGTAAAAGAGTCAGGATCGAGGGAAATAACAGCGGAGGAAGGAATAAGATGGGGATAAGAAAACCTGGGGCTGTGATCCACTTTCAAACTCTGAATGTGAGCTTCTTGTAGCAAATGCAGACAGAAGTGTGATTGCTGCGGAAATTTCCAATGTTGCAGAGACTGTGTGAGTCCCTTTGTGTAAAGCGCATAACCACACATAACCCAAGTGTAGTGTCCTGGGGGGATGAACCCAGGGCTAGCTAAAGTATAAAGAAAAGCAAAGGGATATATATATATATCCTAGATTCAGAATGCTGGCTGCCTCCAGGTAGGAGTGGGCTGTAGGCATGAGAAGGAAACAATGTCTTCACAGTCTGCCTCTTTAGATGGGTAATTATCAAAGGTGTTTCCTTCCTGATGATTTACTAAGCTGCATATTTATGTTTTTATAAACATATTTTGAATTCTTTTCTTTAGATGGACTATGGTTCACAAAGGGTTAAAATTATATACATAATCCTTAAGGTTATATGCACAATGACAATCTGTGAAAACAAAAACTAGTCAGTCATTGCAAAGTAATGAAATAAACTCCACTAGGATTTCTACGAGCTAAGAAAGAAAAGAGATTAGAGAAAAGGGTTATTAGTGAAAGAAACAATATCCATGCTCTAGACAGTAATATTATTAGCAGGATGGACCACAACAGCAGCTGATTTCAGTATCAGACACTACCACAATCAATGCAGTCATGAAAACAGAGAGTGTAGAAATACTATCTTTAAAATTTGTCAAAATTGCTACTGAAAATGGATTGTTTTCATTCAAAATATCTTGATCATGGTTTATCCTCTCCAAGCTCCTTCCACAGCTTCCCCACTTCCTCACACAACCAAATCCACTCTTGGAAAATTCATCCCACTGAGTTTTATTATGTGCCAGGCAGAGTGGAGGCACCAGGTAGCACAGAAGGGCTTTCTTCATGAAGCCGACAATCTGGAGAGGCAGATAGAGAAGTGTGTAGGGACAGGTAGAAAAAGAGTGTCAGAGAGAGGGAACAAGCATGCTCCAGGGAGAGATAGTGTGAGTCCTCCAGAGTGAGAAGTTTGGGGAGATCTGAACCTTACCCCCCAGGAGTGGGATACATCTTATGAGAAGATGAATGTTTGAAGGGGGGAAAGAAAAGGCCATGCTGTTCACAGGCATAGAGGGCCTGAACTCTGAACGTGATGAGCAGTAGCCAGGAACTCTCATTGATTTATTCATACCTTTTAAAGGTAACTGAAATTGTAGCAGAAATAGACCAAAGCCAGGCCTAGATTGGATCTCTACCAGCGATCATGGTAAACATCAACGGAAACAAGTTACAACACAGATGAAACCCGGTAATGACCCGGGTTCAAAGCTAGCCATCATAACATGTATGAGCAGATTCCTGGTGCCACTGGCTCGAAAACGTTTAGAGGAACTGTGTGACTCTTGGACTTTCCCTCTCCAAATTGTAGTAGAGAGCAAGGCAGAGAAAGGAAGTCCTTGGAAGTGTTGAACCAGCCTGTCCCCAGCCTTCTGTTTTCTGTTCCATCAGTCTGTCTCCTGGCTGTTCTATACTAAACATGTTGAGGATGATGTGTAACTACTAGGTCGAAAGTGAATTGTGGGAAGAAAAAGCTTTAGTCATAACCAAAAATATTTTTGCATGGCCCATATGTGAAAATGACTAAATAAATACCTGTGCTCATTTTGTGGCACCAAAGTTGACGGACAGTTTCTAACCTGAAAACCATCCCTTGGAAGCAATAGGCTCCAGCAATGGAGAATAGCAGCATATGGTCAGTTCCAGGATCTGTAGGAAGGTTAGCCAAGGATCCACATAGATACCAGAATCTGCGGGTGTTCTAGACCTATGTGTCAGATGATGCAGGTTTGTCTGCATCCTGTGAACTCCTCAGATACTTTTCACACATCTTAAAATACTTCCTATCACTTACAATCCTCAGTACAACACCTTGCCAGTACAATAGAGAAACAATGCAAATTGTTAGGCTGAGTCTTTAGAGAATAATGGTAATGGGAGATGCCTTTATGGTGGTTGATACAAAAACGGCTTAAAATGATTGTTTTCGGACCAAGCTTGGTTGAGTCCATGAAGTGGAGACCATGGATACTGACTGTGACTGGACCATTGAAACAGATGAAATGCAACCTATAAAAGGCCAGGCTGAAGGACCCTGCATCGCATCACTGAAACAAAAGGTGCGAATTTTGCCTTGCAGGCAGGATTATATTCTCGAAGCATGCAAAATATGGGGGGATACTCCAAGGCCACAAGCACTGTCACAGATGAGAATCTCCTTTGGAAGCTATTAGCAGCCAGAGGAGCTGCTCTCGCTCTCTAACCAGGGTGCAGCAGGCCCATTTAACATTCTTGTCTAGTGAAACAGTGCAGGCCCTTGTGCCTGCTTCTAAATGCACATTTTTAATATTCAATATAATGTTACTCTTTAACAAACTCTTTACTCCCTGCCTCTCTGATGAAGCTTCCCGGGGTCTTTAAAGGGATTGTTAACCCAAGAATGGATCGCACTCTTTCTGCATGAGCAGGCCCAGAACCAGCCCATTAAGCTTCTTTACTCCGACAGTGCCGTCCTCACCTCTGAGGAGATGTGCCAGCTGCTGAGTGATGAGCTCCGGAGCCTCACGCAGGAGCTCCTTCAGCACTAGTGAGGAGGAAGACTCCGCAAAGCCCAGCTCACCATCACTCTGTTCTCCAGGGTTAATGACTCTGACAACGGCGGATTCCAAAGTTCTGTCCTCGCTGTAAAATAAACGGAGAGGACGAAGAGCTATGGCATGTTTTCCCACTTTGGGACATGATTCAGTCATGATGATTTCCCCTAAATGGCCCAAAGCATAAATTCTCACGACTGTGAAGAACAGGACCTAACTGGAGCTAGAGTCGCGCCTGTAGAGCATATGGAGCTGATTTCAGATCCCCACACAAAAGCCTGAAGTGTTCTGGCTGTGGTCACTCCAGCACCATGAGGGGTAGGTGGGTGGAGCTTGCTGGGGCTTGCTGGTCAGCCTGCCTTATCCAATCAGCGAGTCTCGAGTTCATTGATTGGCCTTACCACAAAAGATGAGGTTGGGAGGAAGATAACTGTTATGGATTTGTGGCCTGGATGACTGTGTACACCTTTGAATAAGTACTGATATACACACACTTACACACACACACACACACATACACACACACACACTCATACACAACACCCCCCACAAACACATTCACGCACACAAACATACACTCACTTATACACACTTTCTCTCTCTCTCACACACACACACATCCCTCCTCCCCATACACACAGAGAAGAAACCAGGACCTGTCTATTTATTTATTCTGTCTATTTATGTCATTTCTATTCATTATTGTCCCCAGGTTTCCTAGAATATTTTCATACCTCCCCAATAGCTACTATTTATTAATTTCCACATGACTAGAAACACTGTAGCTGTGTTGATCTTATGAAGAGGGTTGCAGTAAGGTCTTTCTACAAATGGGGGAACAGGCACAATGGGGCTAAGGGCTCCTTAGAGTCAGGTGAAAATCCGACTCCACTACCTGCTCAGAACACTTACTGAACTTCAGAAACAAATACCACTATGCCCATGACGGCTTCACCATGGTTCTTTTAACGCAGAGGGTTAATTAATTAATTACATTTTGCAGTTTTTTTTTATTTTTGGAGTGCTGAAGATCAGTCTCAGGCAAACACTTTGCGTGCTAGGCAAGTGTTTGATCACCTCCTTCATCTATGTAATAGAAGTGGATTTTCTCAACAGAAGAAAGATACGGAAGAAAAGCTGCATCTTTCCTGACTATACAAATATAAATGAGTTACAATAAAAAAGTAAGCTCTCTACTTTTCTGGAGTATTCGATTTTATAGTCAACCACATCCCTAGAGTCTATAAGCTCAGTCTGAAGGTCAACTTAGCATTTTCCGTTTTAAGCGATGATGAAATTCTTTCCCAGTTCTTGTGCTGTCATATTGTCTGTTGCGTGAGTTGTCCTGAAATAGTTAGACATGACTTTAGCTGACTGTGTGATCACTAGGGACACCCAAGCTATCTGTGATTTGGAGACTACCTGAGTTTCCTCAGAAGGTCTGCATATGCAGGATGGTACCCCACAGGGGGAAGTGCTGAGGGCTTTAAGAGATGAGTCCTGCTGTCAATCCTTAGGTCACTGGGGACATGCCCTCACAGGGGATTGGGAGATCCTAGTTTTTAGTTTCTGTCCTCTTTCAAGGTGTGACTTTTGTTCTTGCTGATAGATAACCCTCACCACAGTCCCAAACACTCTGGTGGCCTGATGAGAGATCTGACTTTCCAGAACCATGAGAAAAATAATCCTCTCCTTACTTCTCACACAGCTTGCATCAGGAACTTCATTACAGTGATAGAAAGCTGACAAGTATAGCTGTGGGCTAAAGTCAGCCCAAAGACTCACCCACGACCTGTCAACAGATTGTTGGTAAGTATCATGCAAGAGAATCTCATTTGTCTAAAGCCATACAGGAATAAAACAGCCCACAGACTGTTTTCAAAATGCCTTGTAACCAACTGTGTAGTGGACAGTGCCTAGCTTTACTTTAATTCATATGTAAATGTGCTTTCTAAAAACTGGCGACACTTTAAAATTGTTAAATATAAAGGTCTTATTGCAAGTACTCAAGGTTAGTTGGTGAAGGCCTTCAACAACAGGCAAGTGGGTGAACCGTAGAGAGTGAACACTTCAAGCTCCAGGGTGTTTAGCTAGTGTCCCTTCACTCAATAGCAAAACAGTGTGTATCACAGAGTGTGTGTGATAGGGAATTCATTTCATTCCTCTCCCTTTATCTCAGATCCTTGCCCCAGCTCATAGTTCCCTAGGTGCCTAACGGAGGCAGGAGAGTCAAGTTCTTATTGAAATTCTCCACTGACTACATGTGGTGCCTGGGCAAAGCCATCAGTGACACTGGGCTCCACATGTCCCTTCTGTGGCATATGACAGTTGAACTGCATGGAGTATCACAGCCTGTCTTTCTGTTGCCATAGAAAACAGAAAACCAAATTAAGTGATTTTCGTGGCCCATTTCCCAGTCTCCTCCTTTTCTCTAATGAGATTTCTTTAGAACCTTTCTCTTTGATCTGGTTTCAATTTCCGTTACTTATTTCCAACCTATGATTATTGGAATGCTATGAGAGAATATTAATTTGGTAAGTTTTACAAGAACATTTTACTTAAAGGCATCAATTTGAAGTCTCAAAGTAAACATGGAGAACTGGCATAGATCAAATTTTGTCATTAAAGAAAAAATACTAAAAAACGAAGTCCTTTTTATGACTCTTCTTAAACAAAAACAAGGAACATGGTAACCTTCCCTTAGGACAAGCGCCCAGAAACTCACAGTGAGCCTTACCTCCCCAGGACGTGGCTGCCCACGAGCGTTATTGATAGCTTCCCTTCATCATTCAGTCGTTGCAGGTTAATCTCATCTCGGAATATGTGGAATGAGTCAGAGATGTTCAGCTCTTCTAAAATAGACCTTGTCTCTGTGAAGTAGTTGAATTCACTTCTTGGGATATTCAGCACTGGCAAGCAGAGGACCCCAGGAGGACTGACCTGTGGAAAGAAGTTTCCTCAACCTCTGCAAACAGCAGGTTCCCTCCAGCTAGAAGCTAACGCTAGCTAGGGTATAAGCCTTCTGTTCACAAAGAAACCATTTGACATCCAAAACAAATCTCCCTGAGCCCCATTACAGAGCACTTCCTCCACCAGTAAGAGGATACTGATGTTATATTTTTAAATTATTATTATATTCATTTGTTTTTGTTTGTGTGTGCATGCATGTGTATGTGCATGTGCGTGTATGTGTGTGTGTGCATGCCACAGCACACACTGGGAGGTCAGAGAGTCAACTGTATAAGTCAGTTCTCTCCTCCCACCATGTGGGAAAGCAGACAGGTGGTCAGCTCTGACAGCAAGCACTTTACCTGTTGAACCACCTCACCAGCATAGCCCTGATGCTTGCTTACCATTTTTTTCCTTTAAATCTAAAATTTCATAGGCAAGCCTAATGGGAAACATTTAGATCTTACTTTAACTGCTCCATGATTAAAAAATGTATGTATGTATGTATGTATGTATGTATGTATGTATGTTTGTATGTATACATATACATATATACATACATAAATTCAGACACACATACACACACATAATCTCCTCATCATAGGTAACAAATGCATATCTTGATGGAATTGACAAAAAGTTGGTAAGTGAGACAGACTGAGTTGACACAAGAAGGTAGGTGGTGTCACCATCGAAATGGGACACTTGTAACCTGGGTTCAGTCTACATTGAACTGTAGGTAAGTCTTCCACCTTCTTATGTCATCTGGAAAACTATGTGTTGGAATATGAATTGGGACATTCTTAAAATGCAAAACATGTCTAGTTAACTGGTTATTCAATTAGCAGTCAGGTTTAGTACACATACTAATGCATTATATGATATACTAATAAATATAAGTTCAGTATATATGTTTATGGACCTCTTATATAAAACATTTGTGGTGACCAGATGAAGGGGAGGAGAAAGAGGATTCAGGGTCACAATAAATTTATCTTTCTATATGAATTCTAGAGTAAAGTAACTTAAAAATTACTCTAAGGAATGACAATGAGGACTTCACTGCCACTGACAGACCGTGGGCTTGGGGAGGCTTTGTTCCTGGAGAAGTAAATATTCTTTATGTCACCACGGCTGTACCACAAGCCTGTGCTTATTACACAGTTCAACATCCTCCCTGCTCTAACATTAAAAAGGGCATGATTGTTTCGTTCTGCTGCCTTCCAAGACACAAAACAAGCAGGCAGCAGGAGACATTTAATAAATATTTACTGAATTAAGTGAAACTGCTGTTGTACCCAAAACACAAAAGCTTCTCCACCAAAGTGGGTTTTCTTTCCACTGTAATGCTAATACTGGATCTCAGTCACACAATAGTCATTGGTGATTTATGTGAGGCACACATTATTCTCCCTAATTACTTGACAATCGTGCCTAACTCCTGCAAAAGCATAGGTGGAATTAGTACAGGAGTCAGGGTGTCCTGAGCTGTCCAAGCAGGACTTACTCTGGAGGTGGGATCAGAAAGCAAGATGGCAGCCTCACCCCTGCCCAGTGAATTGGAGAAATTCTCCATTCTGAGCCTTCACTTTCTGTGTCTCTAGAGTGGGGTTTGGCCTCTCTTCTACTCACCAGTGTGTGAAGGGTGCGTGCAAAGCCACAGAGCCCTGAAGGCTGAAGCTGGTTCTTAGGAAAACTCTATATAGAGACACAGCCCACAAATAACAGACGAGGCTTGCCACAAGGAGACAAAGGCTTGGTGTCTTAGCTGGGCTTCCTATCACTATGATAAACACAGTAACTGGAAGCATCTTGGGAGGAAAGGGTTATTTCATCCTCTAGCTTGTAGTCCACCATCAAGGAACTCAGGGCAGAAACTCAAGGCAGGAGCTGATGCCACTGGAGGAGTGCTGCTTACTGACTTGCTCAACCTGCCTTCTTACACAACACAGAACAACCTGCCCAGAGGTGGCCCCGCTCTGCCCTGTGGGCTGGGCTTCCCCACACCAACCATTAAATTAGAAAATTCCCTATAGACTTGCTTACAGGCAATCTGAAGAGGCAATCTGTAGCTTGTGTCAAGTGGGCAAAAAAAAACAACCAAATGACAAGAACAAAGAAACACAACCAAGACACCCAGAAACACAACAGCTCTAGTATGTGACTCTTTAGTTAAATGCCACATTTGTTTCTATGCTTAGTCGAAAGTCTCCAAAAGGAAGGAAGGCCTATGGATCTATTTACCCATCAACCATCTCTCTTTTATCACTCACATCTATCTACCTTACCTCCTCTTTCCATGAAGCATGCTAATGCATGGTACTATAGCCACAGTTGGTTATAGTATTATTATAGCATGTATGGTGTATATATACATATACGGATATGTTAGGATATAGTACAGTATATGATATTATTATTATTATTATTATTATTATTATTATTATTATTATTTACTTTTTTTAAAACCTGCACTTCGCTGATAGTCTCACAGTCACTCCAGGTCAGTCAACTGTCCTCTGGATAAACAGCAGAGAAAGAGTAACAAGGATTGCTTAATATGCAGGTCTTGACTCAAACACATTCATCTCCTCCTACCAATTACTATTCCTTGCAAAATTCAACAACTTGTAAGATAAATTTGATACAGAGCCCACATGTTGAGATCCGAATACTTTAGCCATCATTTTTGTCAACTGCCCTAAAGCAGTACTTGCCACCCACAGCTCATTCTGGAAGACTGGCTTTTCATGTGAATTTAAATCACTCCAGATCAGCTATGCCTAGTATCAGGGGATCCAGATTGAAATAAAATGGAAATAAAATAAACCAGACTCTGGAAAATTAAAAATTCCGTGAAATAGAACCCAAACATTTGGAACATGCATTTGAAAGCTTTTCGAGTAACAAAGTCCATTACTGTGGGCTGATGGAGTTATAGATGAGAAGTCTGGACACAATTTGTTAAAAAAGGCCCTTCCAGTTCTGTGGGTGAGTCTGTGCTTCAAAGAGTAGGAAGATTCTCCCATAAGGGACATCATCATTAAGGCCAAAAGGCAACAACCAAAGACTTAAAGGGACTGGACAGGCCACGGCCCTGTCCGAACCTCTAGCCAGTGTTCAGTGCTTCATGTACTGTTCATATGAGTTGTTCTGCATGGTTTTCTACTCCCAAAGGCATGGTCACACAGTGCATGATGGAGGAAAGAAAGAGCTTTTGGTTACTTCTCTAAATTCTCATAAAAGCAGTCAACTGCTACAACAATTTTTAGGAGGTTGTTTGAAACAGTTTGAGAGGAAACTAGTAAGACACAACTAGAACAGTGTTTGATGTGCCGGAGGTATTCCATGAATGTCTGCTGCTCACTGGATATTTAATATTTATTCTCCACAGGAATATACCAGAACATGAAAAACTAAATGGCTTCATTTTTTGTGAAATATTTATTCTTAAAAGATACACAATTCAGGTACTAAGGATACAGTCCCCTTTCCTCTCACCTTGTCCAGAAAATATGCATATGTGAAGGTAGAAATGAGAGAATCCAGGTCACATGACTTAGGTCCAATAACCGCATGGACCTGCTCCAACTGTTTACTTCGATCCTGCAACCAATAAAAAAGAAAAATCACAATTTTACTTGCTTTCAACCAACATAAAATGGAAAACTTTCAATGATATTTTAAAGCGTGTTTGTCTATTCTCACACACAATGGCAGAAAATAATAAATGTGTAACAAAATGACATAGTAATTACCACATTTAACATGTTCATTCAAGCCATTAAATTTTTAAGAGGAAAATAGCCTACCTTTATTAAAGCTACTTCTAGGTCTTCTGCTCATTAAGGGAGATGCATTTGCACATATAGGTACATACACATATATTATAAATATATGGAACACACACACCAAAAATATAAGATTATCTACAAATTAAATTCCTTTGAATGATATTCTGAGGAAGTATTTTCATAGTAAGAGATCATTTTGTTGTGAAGATCAGTGACTCAGAAATCAAGGATCATCCATCTCCCCATAGAAGATGAACTTCTTAGTTTAAGAGACAATGAGACTTGTTCTTACATCCTTCCTACACAGTGTACTCAAACAACCACACTATCTGAAAAGGCTTTATTTTTTCACATTCTATCTTGGATGTGGAAGATATTCTCCTATATTGTTCTATTCTTTAGTAAATGAAGCATGTTTTTTTTTCTCACTCAGAGAGAGGAATGTGATTTGCCTCGATGGTCTAGGACTCCAGATTGCACCCACTGCTTTTCTATGTCCATGTAGACCTCTCTAAAAGGGAACACATACTTTCTTGGTTGTTTGTGTTTATTTTCCATGTTAACTCGATAGTTATTTAAATCCTTTTAGAGGAGGCTGACATTCCTTTAAAACATTCAAAGAACCAAGTACTTCTAGAAAACCCCACAGAAAATTGCCTGAGGTAGAACATTATAAAGTAAGTTAATGTATTTTCTTCTGTTTCTTTTGAGAAAGGACCTCATGGAGTCCAGGCTGGCCTCAACCTCACTCTGCTGCTGATGCATAAGGACTTCCTGTCTTCTTGCACCCGCTTCCCAGGTGCTGGGATTACAGTGCGCTCCACCATGTTCACCATCAAATAGTATCTTTGCACTATGGTAGCACCAGCATGCAGGCTTGCTTCTCTTGCCTTTTGTCACTTATTTTTATCTCTCTGTCTAAGACTGACTAGACTGGTCACAACTGTTCAGCAGAAAACACTTAGGAATGTGTAGAAAAAAGTGAATGCGTACCTAATAACGTAGCAGTCATCTTGCAAATGAAACTGACAATTGGATACTATTGTATAGAACTTGTGGTATTAAAATCAGAAATGAGGGGGTTGGGGATTTAGCTCAGTGGTAAAGCGCTTGCCTAGCAAGCACAAGGCCCTGGGTTCGGTCCCCAGCTCCCAAAAAAAAAATCAGAAATGATTGACTAAATAATGAGGATTTTAAACATCAAGATGAAGTAAATGTGTTTGTGTTGTTTTACTGTGTTACACAAGGTCAGGTTCGGGCAAGTGTGAATGTGCTTTGAGTATATTTATTCCACATTTACTCTCCTTCTTCACATCCCACCACTTCCCATCAGTCCCCTTTGTTTCCCCAGACAGTTCCCCTTCTCCTTTCACGCCATCTGTACACATGCAATGTTATAAATCAATAAAAAATGAAGAAAATCATGAAGGAGGCTAGACAGAATCCATCACAGAAAAAAGCAGCAGAGATATTTTAAATAACCCCTTCCCGGTAAGTGATGTTGCTTGATTAAAACAGACTCATAGTTTTGATTTCTTTTATATTTATTTTTAATAAAACCACACGCTTAAAGGGTGATATGCACTCCAAAGATGATGACAAACTCCCTCCCCGATCACCACCCAGGCTCGCTCACACACCCTTCTCTCCCGGCTTCCTTTTCTAACCTCATAAACGTACAGCTGGCTCACTGAACTGAGCATCCTCTGAGGGGTTAGTTCAGGTCTAGATATCAAAATATTCCAGAAGCACCTAAGTAAATTTAGGCAAATAGAATTCTAGCCCATTACAACACGAGCTAATGTATTAAGAGATCATGTTCCTCTAAATGCTGCTCTTCCGAGAAGCTCAAAGGTCTAAGGAGACATTACCTCACTTCTCTCCTATCTTGTAAGACAGGCAGTAGAAAGATCAACAAAGCTTTTTACAGGTCAAAGGAGCCTGTGATGGGGACAAGTGTGATTCCAGAATCTAAAGCCTGATTCTGTGAGAGCTGATTCTCCTACCCTCTTCACAAGTCGTAATGACTCTGTGTCTACTAAGGGCACAAGGCACTAAGGTAGAAGAGAGATGGCTAAATATGCACACTAAAATACACAGATGCTGCCAACACTGGGGCAGCAACACAACTGACTCACCTGCTCTCTTGTCTTGGCTTTGTCATTCCCATCATAGCTCTGTGGCAACTTTCAACTTACACAAAAGAAGATGTGGTATTATCTCTGTGTCGATGAATCTCCAGATATCACCCCAATTAGTATGTTAGAAAAGAACTAATAAAATAAGGGTTGAGACTCTAAAATGAACTAGACCAGTTCTCACAAGCCAGGAACCTTCTGCAATAACTACGGTTCTTCTTCATTTAAAGAGACAAAGAACAGAGGTCAGAGCCATGGCAGACCTAATGCAAAACCTCGAGGGCTCCCCATGGTGTTGCATGCCCTTTTGCATGCTCTCCCCATGTATCATATTATTCACGCCCATGGTCTCTTCCGATGGCATTCATCTATATGATGGCTAATGTGCTAGTCAGATGACAGTATCTAGAATCGACCAGTAGAGAGATGAGTCCCTGGGCATGTATGGTTGGGAGTTTCTATTATTAATAGATTGGTTTATTGAGGGTTTCATGGTCTGAAAGTCCTGGACTGAATAAAGAGGTGAGCTGAACTCCAGTATTCAACCCTCTGTGCTTTCTGACCTGGGATGACCAATGAGACTTCAAGCCCCTGCCGCTATGATTTCTCCACCACAAAAGACTTTATCTTTAAACTTTGAACTAAAATAAATGCTTCCTTCCTTGACTTGTGTCTGTTGGATATTCTGTCATAGCAACAACAAGGGTAACTAAAACAAAGCACATCTGCCAACCCAGCTCATATCACAGTGGCTAAGCTCCAACACTTTCTTCCCCCACCACCCTCCAGTCAAGGGGAGAAGGGTCACAGAAGCAACAGCACATTGAACTGAGTGCATCTAGTTGATGGGCTATGGGCACTGCTGGAAGATTAAGAGGATGCTTAGCCAAGTCTCTTGGAAAAATCTGATGTTTGAGTAAAAGTTTGAACCCAAGGAGTGTAGTGTACTGATATCACAGGCCACAGGAAGAGCATGTGCAAAAGTCCTGAGGTTAGGAAGGGCCCAACATATTCAACAACTCATAAGTGCATGCCTTTCCCAAATGTGATTTTATAAAGTCAGCGGTGACCAGCTCTGGCAAATAAACGTTGCTTCCTTAATGGTAACACACGCATAGCAAACATTGGGAAATCTCAGAGACAAAGACCTACTGTTAATGCCTGAGCCTAACACGGACAGAAGAGTGAGAATCAGACAAAGCAGTTGCTGCTGGCTTTACCTCTAATGCACTTCCAAATAGATTTGGACAGATTCCCATAATCAAGGCATAAAGAAAACACCAAACAGCGAATACTCCAGAGCATGACTTAAACATGCTTTCAATTTCAAGGCATCATTTTATATATGGATGAAATGAGCCTTCTCATCGAAGTTAACTTCCTACCTCTTTCTAAAAGCCAACAAAGTACCTGCACTTCATATTCCACTGCTATTAGAGAAGATGGTGGGTGATACACTTTTATCCCCACCTCATGGAAAGCAGAGGAACTGAGCAGAAGCCTTCCAGAGCCTTCCAATAAAATAAAGTCGCTCTGAATTTCTCCATCTCAGAAATAAAGCTACTCCTACCTATAATTTTATCAATCTAAAGCCCTATAAGAAATCTTTTCATCAAAAAATTCATCATAGCCCCTTCTCTGTCCCTTTCTTTAAAACTCTACCAGTATTTCTTTCAATAACAATTAATTTAAATTAGTTTTGAGGGAACAGAGTAACAGCTCAGTAGATGAAAGCACCAGGTAAGTCTGATGATCTGAACATGAGCTCTTGGATTCCAGGTAACAAGCTGTAACACACACACACACACACACACACACACACACACACACACACACACACACCTGGAACCCCAGCATCCCCACCAAGAGATGAGAAACAGAGACAAGACACTAGGCCAGTGAGCCTGGAGTATGTGGCAAGGTAATAAAAACAAAGGCAGAGGGTAATAAACAGTTCCTGGGAGCCTCTGACCTCTACACTTTTGGTACCATACGTTTACATACATGTAAATTAATATTTTAAGAAAATATTTTTCCAATAGGAAATCTATGCCTTCATAAGTCAGATGTGAGAAAAATGAATAAGGCAGCGGGTAAATAATGCTAACAATTCCTGTACATGTTTTAAAGTTTGTCCATCTGTATTTACACATGCGGAATGTCTATGCTCTTTACAGACTTAAGGTTTCCATTACAAAATGATGTCTTCATCGTTTGCTTTGTCATTGGCCCCACACTGTATCTCACTATGTATTCTAGGTGGTCTTGGACTCAGAATCCTTCTGCCTTCAGCCTCCCAAGTGGTATGGTTTCAGGTATGTGCCACAGTGCCTGCTTTTCATTCACTTTAAAGAGCTAATGGTGAGAGCTCTGTGTGTGTGTGTGTGTGTGTGTGTGTGTGTGTGTGTGTGTATAAAACAGAATTCCTGGAAGCAGCAAGTGACTAAAAAAAATCTCGATGGGGTTTGGAGAGTTAGTTCAGTGGTTAAAACCACTTGTTCTTGCAAAGGACCTGGGTTCAGTACCCAGCACCCACATGGTGGCTCATGACCATATGTAATTCCAAGGGATATAATACCCTCTTCTGACCTAAAAGGGTACCAGGCATCTAAATGATACATCAGGCTCTCAAGAAGTTAGATTGCAGGGAGACAAATAACCCTATTAAAAAATGGGGTTCAGAGCTAAACAAAGAATTCACAGCTGAGGAATGCTGAATGGCTGAGAAACACCTAAAGAAATGTTCAACATCTTTAGTCATAGGGAAATGCAAATCAAAACAACCCTGAGATTTCACCTCACACCAGTGAGAATGGCTAAGATAAAAAACTCAGGTGACAGCAAATGCTGGCGAGGATGTGGAGAAAGAGGAACACTCCTCCATTGTTGGTGGGATTGCAGACTGGTACAACCATTCTGGAAATCAGTCTGGAGGTTCCTCAGAAAATTGGACATTGAACTACCTGAGGACCCAGCTATACCTCTCTTGGGCATATACCCAAAAGATGCCCCAACATATAACAAAGACACGTGCTCCACTATGTTCATCGCAGCCTTATTTATAATAGCCAGAAGCTGGAAAGAACCCAGATGCCCTTCAGCAGAGGAATGTATACAGAAAATGTGGTACATCTACACAATGGAGATAGCTACTCAGCTATCAAAAACAATGACTTTATGAAATTCATAGGCAAATGGAGGGAACTGGAAAATATCATCCTGTGTGAGGTAACCCAATCACAGAAAAACACACATGGTATGCACTCATTGATAAGTGGCTATTAGCCCAAATGCTTGAATTACCCTAGATGCACAGAACACATGAAACTCAAGACGGATGATCAAAATGCGAATGCTTCACTCCTTTAAAAGGGGAACAAGAATACCCTTGGCAGGGAATTGGAAGGCAAAGATTAAAACAGAGGCAGAAGGAACACCCATTCAGAGCCTGCCCTACATGTGGCCCATACATATACAGCCACCAAACTAGATAAGATGGATGAAGCAAAGAAGTGCAGGCTGACAGGAACCGGATGTAGATCTCTCCTGAGAGACACAGCCAGAATACAGCAAATACAGAGGCGAATGCCAGCAGCAAACCACTGAACTGAGAACGGGACCCCTGTTGAAGGAATCAGAGAAAGGACTGGAAGAGCTTGAAGGGGCTCGAGACCCCATATGTACAACAATGCCAAGCAACCAGAGCTTCCAGGGACTAAGCCACTACCTAAAGACTATACATGGACTGACCCTGGACTCCAACCTCATAGGTAGCAATGAATATCCTAGTAAGAGCACCAGTGGAAGGGGAAGCCCTTGGTCCTGCTAAGACTGACCCCCAGTGAATGTGACTGTTGGGAGGAGGGCGGGAATGGGGGAAGGATGGGGAGGCGAACAACCATATAGAAGAGGAGGGGGAGGGCTTAGGGGGATGTTGGCCCAGAAACCGGGAAGGGGAATAACAATCGAAATGTAAATAAGAAATACTCAAGTTAATAAAGATTTTTTAAAAAAGAAAGAAATGAAAAGGGAGACGTAATAACAGAATCTGAGAAAATTCATAAAATCCTACTACAAAAACCAGTACTCAACAAAACTGGAAAATCTGGATTTAATAGACTATGTTCTAGATAGATACCAGGTACCAATCTTAAATCAGGGTCACATAAACCATCTAAATAATCCCATAACTCTTAAAGAAATAGAAGCACTTATTAAAATTGTCCCAACCAAAAAAAAAAAACCACTCATACTCACAAAATTAAAATAAATCTAAAAATAATTTTTAAACACTATATCGCTAATTAGGATCTCTGGCTCACTGGCTGCATGGTCCAGGTTCAAACAGTAAAACTCCCTGCCGTAGTGCTACAGACTTGTAATACTAGGAACTAAAGAGGCTGGGAAAAGAGGAGCACAGCATGGAAGCTATGCTGTTACAGAGTGAGATTCTGTCCATGACGGTTAATCATTGTCATCTTAACTAGATTTAGGATTGCCGTGGAAACATTCCGGGTGAGCCTCTGGGGGTATTCCGGGAAAAGTCAGCTAAAGAGCAGAGCCTGGCAAGAGTGTGGATGATACCAACCCATGGACTGGAGTCTGAACTGAATAAAGAGACCTGAGCACCCACCAGCGTTCCTCCTGACTGTGAACACCAACACCGTGTGACCAGAAACCTAGTGCTCCTGCTGCCATGCCTTCTCCACCATGATGGGCGGTACCCTCAGCTGTCACTCACTGAAGCTCTCCCCGCTTCGAGTTGCTTCTGTCCGTGGTTTTTTGACAAAAGTTAACTAATTCATTATCTCAAAACAGGAGTGTAAAATTAAATTTCAAAATCAAAATTAAGGGGCTGGAGAGATGGCTCAGTGGTTAAGAGCACTGTTTGTCCTTTCAGAGGTCCTGAGTTCAATTCCCAGCAACCACATGGTGGCTCACAACCATCTGTAATGGGATCTGATGCCCTCTTCTGGTGTGTCTGAAGACAGCTACAGTGTACTAATATATAATAAATACATAATACTTTTTTTTTTAAAAAAGAGCACTTGTTCTTTCAGAGACCCTGGTTTGGGTTCCTAGCACACATGTAGGCTCACAACTCTCTGTGAGGGCAGTTTCAGGGGTTCTGAAACCCTCTTCCCGTCTTCCTAAGCCCTAAGCATGCACATGATGCACATAAATAAATGGAGGCAAATACTCACACGTATTAAAAAATTAAAAAGTAGTAAGTGACTCAGAGATCATAATTAGTTTCTTCCTGAAGGTACACCTTAGGTTATGGGTGAAAGGGAATGCATTTACCAGAATCTACAAATGCAGGATGCAAGTATATTATATTCAATTTTCTCATAAATGCCATCATTTAATTGGTGACCTAATTAGAATGGAGCAAAGGGCTTTCAGTGGTTAAGACTGAAAAGGTTCATGAGGTAATATAGTTGCCCAACAAAGCCAAAATAGTTAATTTCAATAAATTTATGTTGCCCATTGCCTCTGCCCTCATTCCTACTGATCCCAAACTCTCAAGACCGGAGGAACTGAACTAAAATGATGAGCTGAGTCCCTGGAGGACTAGCTAGGAAAAGACCAAGCTGTTTCCACTAATTTCAGCAGCCAGGCTAGATCAATAGCTTGATGTGCCACTGGACTGTGGACGGTTGTTTTCACAGGGAAAGTATGTGGAAAGAAGGTATCAGTAGTTGACATTGATTGACATAAGAGGGGTAGGATGATTTGAATTGCCAAAGATTTAGAAATAGAACTGTTTATAGGGAAAGACTGCTTTTACAGTCCAAAACAATCAAGGCTAATGACAGGGTTGGGTGGAACCTTGCTGGCCAGCCATGCTGGAAGTTAAGGCAGAGTCTGACAAACATTCAGGAGTGCAAAGAAGTTGTTAGCTCATTAGCCTTTTTCATCTCTCCTTTCTCCTTGGCACCCTTCCCGCCAAGTCCTTCAGCATCTGAAGGGAACTTAGGTCATGTTAGAACCTTCTTTCATTATCAACAGCCCTGCCCCAACCAAGCTCAGTATTTCTCTCAAGCTTCTTCTTGACAATGCTGTAGGATATCTTCCTTCAAAATCTTCTATTTGAGGAAACTGAGGGTTGGGAACCAGTTTAAACACATGCAGCTATGAATAGCCAAGGTCGGGTTGACTTGAGCCTCCTTCTTGTTTTGATATGTGAAATCATTTTGACTAGGCATAGACAACCAATTCCAATATTTGAATATCCTTGGCCCAGGGAGTGGCACTGTTGGGAGGTATAGCTTTGTAGAAGTCTGTCACAGTGGGGTAGGCTTTGAAACCCTCCTAGCTGCCTGAGAGATTCAGACTTCTCCTGGTTCCCTTTGGAACAAGATGTACAGCTCTCAGCTTCGTCTCCAGTGCCATGCCTGCCTGGACCCTGCCATAATTCTTGCCTTGATGATAATGGACTGAACCTCTGAACTTGTAAGCTAGAAGCAACTAAATGTTGTCCTTTATAAGAGTTACCTTGGTCATGATGTCTCTACACAACAATGGAAACCCTAACTAAAACATTGTCTCAGGACTTTAGATGAGCTGTGGGGTTCTAGCTCTGGTCTAACAAATGGATGTTGTACATTCAACACTCTCTTGGGTCTACCCTTTTCAACCTGTTTACTGCCAGTCTTGACCACATAGTATCCTCAGATCAAGTGACCTCAAGTATTGTGAACACTCTTCTGCATAGTTCATTTTACTGACTCTCTCTCTCTCTCTCTCTCTCTCTCTCTCTCTCTCTCTGTGTGTGTGTGTGTGTGTGTGTGTGTGTGTGTATTGTTCAGGGTTGTCTTTGAAAGCAAGACCAATATTTTTCCTCTCCAACTTTGAAGCAAAAAGGTTGCACCCTCAAATCCTTACCTTCACTAAAGTGCCTTGGAAGGAATCATCTGACATCATGTGAAAGCCGAAGTTATGTCTTAAGGGCCTAATGGATCCATGAAACAAAACCTCTAAGCCCCTTGCCCAAGGACAGATACTTCTTGAAAGCTGGAGGCTGTTGTTTATGGGAGATAACAAGACACATGTTTTCACTCCCCAAACCAAGTTTGTTTGACCAAACTGCACCAGTTGTGTTTGATCACATATAGGTGGGAGGTCTGTGGGCAGGAAATACATCAGGATGTATGCTTGCCCTGATTGGACCTGATAGGAATATGATAGCATTATTGGTTTGCCTTTAAAAGCATCTGCAAAATGTGACTCCTAACAATTTTCTGAGAACCCCAGAATGGTCCTAGCCAGAATCCTGGCCAGTACTTAATTAAAGCTTGCTTCAAATTTGGCTCAAAAAATGTGGAATTGGTCTTTTTCTCTCGATTCCCAGGTTTAACGCTAGCTTTTTGAGTGGTCTCAAATTTTTAGCTGTCTGCTTTGGAAATGCCTCTGTCTATAATCAACCGGTCTTTTCTCATATAAATAGAGAATGCAACTTGTCTTCTGTGAATTTACAGGTCTTGAAAATCCCCTCAACTTTCTCTTTCAAGATTCTGGGGCTGTCATCTTTTTTATGCTGATGGGAGTCAACCTGGGTCCTTAATCTTACTCCTCAACTGTGACCTGTCTTCTGTCTATTTTCTGACTGAGTCCTCATGAGAAAGACATGCATACTCTTCAAGAGATGGCATTTAGAAGAGCTTCTGCCAGCCCATCCACATAAGAGGCAGTATAAGAGTTTCAATGACTGAATGCAAATGGATGCCCCTTACACATGACATGCACCCACGCCTCTTGACGTTTCCATGGCAGTTACTTATTTTAAAATTTGCAAAACAGAAAGTCACAAAGGGCAAAAACACTCAACTCCCCACATTAAATCAATTGCTATGAACATTTAGTTTAGTCCCTGTAATATTCTTTTCCATACTTCTGTGAGCGCTCTTTCCTGCTCTATATGTTTGCATCTACAGCCCCAGCTGCTGCCCCACTAGAATCGTTTGTTGGTTTTCTTTAATATGGATCATTGTAACTTATCTCAACCATTGTTAGAGATTTATTTTATTTAAAATTTTGAAAACAATTAAACCTTTCATAGAGGACATTTGGGAGAGAATATTTTTGGGTCAATTCCTAATTCCGTCTTTAGAATAAACTCCCCAGCTTTAGATTTCTAGGTCAAAGAATGTAGTGTTTTAACACTCACCGGAACGTTTGCAGAGATTTTCATTCCCACCCACAGAAACACTGAGCTGTTAAATATTCAAGCACATATTCAAGTAGTATTCCGTTAAGTAAAATAACACTACAATGTTATTGAGTTACTTTTTTGTGACTGTGTAAGACAAACTCTGGATCCTAGTCTTTTTGTGAAACCCCTCTCCCATCACCCCCAGCCAAATTGCCTGCACACTTTTGTATAATTCATCCTACTTTCATTGATGAATAAACTATTAGAACATTAACACCCTGCACTTTGGTAGTGTCTGTAAGACTCTCCTTTGTTCTCAGGCCTTGGGCATCTGTGGAAGAACCTGTTTCATAAACTGCTTTAGGAATACAGTACAATGCATTATTTAATAGGGCATTGCTTTTAGCTCTAACAACCACCCATGCTCTGTGACCCATTTTCCTCAGTTCATTTGCTCTGCTCCTAGACACTGTTGCAGCAACATGCTCCAGACCAGACTGGAGAAGGGCGTAGGTCTTCCAGCTCTTGAATGAAAAGTGTTGAGTCTTCTGTTTTGCTTGAGATCACAATGGTAAAACAGCCTAAGATGGTGAATATATAATTATTAAATGTTTCTAGACACAAAGAAATTTTGATAGAACAAGGTACCGAGAGAAGAATGATGACAGTAAACGACAGAGTGGAGGGGACCGTTTGCACAGAACCTGCACTGCCTTCCCACAGGTGGGACAATATGTTGATCATCCAAAGAGCTTCTCCATGCTGAGATTTTAAAAAGTCACGATGCAGGGAAATAATAGGTAAAGGAAGTGTCTGGTTAACTAAGAAAAGAAACTCGCACGTGAGTAGGTAGCCAACCTCGTTAGTAGCCGTAGGAATCAAGTAAGATCGAGACCAATGGTAAAAATCTCCTCGGCCCCCTCTTGTTTGCAAACAGTCAACACTACTTCTCATGAGAAGCAGGCCTGGGAACTCTTGCCTCAAAAAGAAGCCATAATAAGCTCCTTTAAACCATGTGGCCCCTGTCAATTGCAGAGTGTATCTGAAACCAGTTCAGAAAAGGGACTACTACTGATTTGCTTCAGACCAAGCACAGCTTCAGAAACAATTGCTAATCACAACCCTTAGAGCTACTAAAGTTCAGAGTTAGAAGAGGCATTAGGATTCACCATGTTGGACCTCTTTAGTGATTTTCAGTGCAAGCTTGTCACTGTACCATTGTATAAAAAGAGGAATGACATAAACTTATGTTTAGTAGGGTCTATTAAATATTCTGACTTTAGACGAGCTTAAAATGCACTTCATAATATTATTTTGTACTACCTGAATAAAACTTATAAATACATGTATTGAAAGAATGACTAAAGGGTGTCCAGTTGCCTCTATCTTCGTGGCTTTGGATTTGCTATGACTGAGGACACGCCATGTCAGAAGGGACTGAAGAAAGAGTAGAGCTATAGACATCACATCGAAAAACAGCTGGGATGGGGTGGCCCATGCGCTCTGATGAAGGTGAGTTCAGTGTGTTTATTACCTACCACTGAGCAAGGAGGCGGCTTTATTGTACACGGCCGAAAGGATGAATGAGCTAACTACTCTCTATAAGAGGTCTCTGTAGGGGAACAGCTTCAGGTTGGAGTCCTCCAGAAGGAGCACACTCTAGTTGATAGTTTCCACATACACTAGCTTTAACTACTTAGACTATTTGCTATTTCATGGGTGTGAGTCTTTAGGGTCCTTGACACAACCGTGCTCATGTCAATAATAAACATCCACTTAGAAGTGCATCTGCTCCCCCACACCCATTGTCAACGACTAGTTTAAACGACTCAAGACCCAAAGATTCCCTATTGTCATCTCAGAAAGAGGTTCTGGAATTTGTCAAGATTTTTCACATTGTGATGACATCTAGGGAGCTAGAGAGCTTCACACAGTGTGTCTGATGAGACTTTACAGTTAGTTAAACAATGACTCTTTAGTTAACAAAATGTAGGAAATGTGTTGCAAAATTCAAAAAACTTCTTTTTGGTAGGAAAAAGAAATACAAGTGCTTTTTTTTTTTTTAAAAAAAAAAGCTAATTCTTCAAATTTAGACATTTTCACAAGATATTGGTAATTTTTGAAGCTAGAAGATGGACGTACGTCACCCCTCTACTCCCCTCTTCTAGTCTGTGTTTATGAACTTGAGAACGAATTATGACACTGTGACTAAAAAGTTAAGAGGTTGAAAAGAAAGGAAAATCTGGCTATGGCTGGACCCAGAGGCCCCACCTAGCGCATTCAAGGCTCTAGGTTCCAGTCCCAGCACTGCCATAGAAAAGGAGGGAAAATGTGTGATTCATAAATATTTTCATTCCTCTTCAGTGGATTCTTTCGCAGTAAATGAACAAATAAACAAACGAACAAATGTATGTCTTCTGGCATTTTTCCTAAGTTTCTGTAAGCTGGCTCCCAGGTCAGGGTCTCCGAGCACGACACCTCCCAGGACCTGCACTACACGGCCCAGGTTGCTGCAGTTCCTTTAATTATTTGTCTTCTTGGGCTTGGCTAGAGCTAATTAGTCAGGTCTTGTCCCCGCCATGAACAAGTGGAGACATGCTCAGAAGGCTTCTCCCAGAAGCTTTGCTCTCCGCACTCGGCTTTCGTTGGCATACGAAGATCTATTGCTTTAATACTCGAGAGTGCTTGTCTGTATCCGGAACAGACATCAGGCCTGTGACACCACACACCTGGCGCATCAGAAAGCCACTCAGACGTGACAGTAATGAACAGACACGGGGCTAGAAGCAGGCGGGAGCAGAAGACGGTTCTGAGCACGGTGCGCTCCAGCAGGTTCACAGGGAAATGTGCAAGGGATATGCAGAGCAATTACTGCACTCTGCAAAGATGACAGTTTTTAATGATGTCATTATTTATTACACTGTGTGTTTTTCAATGACAGAAGGACTCTCACCTTCCAGGTGACCTCAGTTCTCACTCTCTCTCTTTCTCTACTATGTGATAGATATAGATATAGAGATAGAGATAGAGATATAGATATAGATGTAGATGTAGATATAGATATAGATATAGATATAGATATGGATTATATATTATCTATTATATATAATTATGGATATATATTATGGATTATATATTATCTATTATATATATAATTATGGATATATATTATGGATTATATATTATCTATTATATATATAATTATGGATATATATTATGGATTATATATTATCTATTATATATATAATTATGGATATATATTATGGATAATATATTATTTATTATATAGATAGATATAATGTTTATATATATAATGTTAACATATAATGTTTATATAGATAATGTTTATATAGATGTTTATATTGATAATGTTTATATAGATAATGTTTATATTGATAATGTTTATATAATGTTTATATATGATGTTTTTATATATAGTTATATATATAAAACATATAATATGACACATATAATTTTGCAAGCCAAAAACCGTTCAAAACTAAACAGTACCTGAAACCACTGGTAGATAGGCACTAAAGGTTTATTGTAACTCATGTTTTATAACATTGAACATTGTAGGAGGACATACTTGTAAATGAAGAAAGATATAGACATGTGTATTTGTATTATCCCACTGATACTTTATTTATTCATTTATTTTGGTGATGGGGGATGGCTTGGTTGGTTGGTTTTCAGGTAGGATCCTATGTATCTCAGGCTGGGATCAGCTTATTTTGTACCTGAGGATGGCCTTGAACTTCTCCGCTTCCTGCCTCCACCTCCTGACTGCTGATATTACAGGCAGGCACCACCATTCCCAGTTTATACAGCACTGGCCATCAAACCTAGGTATTCAGTCAAGCTAGGAAAGCACTGTACATCTGAATTACATCCCCAGAGTCCTCATTGATATTTGAAAAACATGAGTATGTTAGAATTAACTGAGTGCCACATTCTGGTAGGAAAAACTTCATAACAGAGTATGTATTCTATGTATCATATCCCTCCCACCATGAGATAATAGGACTTCATGGTTCCAAGAAGCAAATAGCTTCTTTACAGTTATCCAAATATTTTCCCATTGTCTATTGCTGTCCATTGAGAGAACTGAACTCTACAATTGGCATGTTTTTTAAGATTAATTTTTTACTTTCTAATTATGTCAGAGGAGGAAGGGCATGCATGTGAGTGTGGGACCGGAAAGGACTGGGGGAGTCTGTCTGTAGCAATAATGAGGTCAAGACATGTCCAAACCCCAAATATCTTGTCCTGAGGCTGGAACAAGTAGGATTGCTCCCTCTTTGCTCTGAGCCTGCATGTCCTGGCGCACATAAACTTACAACTGCCACCCCAGCCACCCCAGGTCACAAAAGCCTGGTGGCCAGGTTTCAAGTTAAACTTCCTCAAGCACTATAAGGGATGCCCAGATGGCTCCTGTAATTCATCTTCTTGCAAATAAAACATTCCCAGCACTTCAGCCCCAGCCAAAACCCTTTACCATTCCCTAAGGTTTCTATAGTACCTTGTTCACCCCAATAAAGGAAGCTGTTTCCCTGAGAACTGTCTCCAGAGAAGGCTGCTTCTCCCACACTCACATTGACAGAGATCCCGTGTAATCCACCCACCAGGCCAAGCTTCATTCCTTCCAGTCTAGCTTGGTACATATCAGTGCATGGATATCCCAAGGGAAAAAGCAGACCCAAGCCAGAACGTGAGCATGCGCTCGCTCATGCTGGTATCCTTGGAGCCTAATGGAGTTACATATGGTTGTAAGCTGCCCCGAATGGGTGCTGGAAGAGAATTCAGGTCCTCTGTAAGAATAGTGGGTGCTTTTAACTGCCAGGTCATCTCTCCAGCCTCCCAAAACTGGTGTTTTAATGCTAACCATTTGGATTTACTTTTGTAATTTTAGTGGGATAATTAATTGAACAGATTAGAGAGAACACCTTTAATACTCAGCTTCCCCAACATGTTTTTCTGGCTTGCTGTTAAAAAAATTAACCACAGAGAAGAAAAGAGAAAAAGGAAAAAATGTGTATAAAGAAACTTATTTTTTATTTTGTTGGACTGTCAACTAAACGATATATTTAGATATTTGAAAATGAGGTTTTTAAATGTCATGAAAACTTCAATACATAATAAAACACATCAGATTACCCAAATCTTTCTGCATGGGAAGCCTTGTAAACTAGCTGATAATCAGTTCTTAAGATGTCTTACTCATCTTGTACAATAAATCTTCTTTCATTTGGCCGCTAGCCCTGCTCAATAATGGTAAACATAAAACTCTATGTTGAAGACTCAAACTCACCTAAGCACACATCTTAGTCTCTTAATGCTGTGGTGTCTGCTCTGGAGATTCCAACACGAAGTCATCATCAAGAGAACACTTCCCTTGGCAGCTAGTATACCATCAAAGTCCTTCCCCTGGCAGGACAGACACAGCAACACAGGGAAGCTTGTCAGCTACCCCGAGTGAGGAGTTAGACAGCACAGTTGAAGGAGTCGGAGGAAGGGTGATGACATTATGGTGGTCCCTGTTCTGATCTGAGAAAGCACTGTTTATCCTCTGGAACAGGTCGGAGTTCCCAAGATCCGTTCCCAAGTTGTTTCTTATGGCTGTTTATATTTTTAGAAACCAGTGACAACTAAGATACTATAGAGTACACTGAGTATAAATTCTCATCAAAAGAAAAACAGAGGGCTGAGATTATATCTCAATAGCAGGGTGTTTGTCTGGTAATCAAATGCCCCCAGACCCCAAAACAACTAACCAAAGAAGCCAGAAAAAACTAAAGAGCCAGACTCCTAAATATCTGTTCATAATTTATTAATTTAATTCACTCTTCAGAGTAGAAAGGAGGGGAACTTTAAACAAACAAAAGAGAACAGCAATCCTTTGTGGCTGGTTTATATATGTAGTGGTGGGGAGAAGAGTGAGATACCTCTGTGTGACCGACAAATCCCAGCTAACACTAACTGAGGATAGACAAGTGACAAGACCTAGTTAACAACAGTGAGAGCACAGGGTACCCACTCTCACAAAACTCCAGGGGGCGCCATTCACATGGAATCTAATAAGGTCGTTTGGTAGAGCCTAGTCTAATATGGCATGTGTTAATAAAGGGGGAAATTTGAACACTGGCACTAACAGAAGGAAGACACAAGAAGAAGCCATCTCAAGCCAGGGAACGCTGGGCCCACCATCTGTTAGGTGAGGGGCCTGGAGTCATTCTTTCTCGACACCTTCAGAGTTCGCATGGCCTAGGCAACTGCATCTTCTACTTGCAGCCTTCAGAACTCCGAGACTATATATTTCTGTTGTTAAACCCCCCAGATCTTGGCATTGTTATAGCAGTCCTGAGAGTTAGAATACCAAAGCAGAGGTCCACCACAAATTCATGGTGCGAATTCATTCCATTTTTGTATGTTTTGAATTTCTAAAATAGAAGATTTTAAAAGAACCTCTGCACACAGTCTCAGAGACATGAATAATTCAGCTGCACTCTGCCATACTCCTCCCGAGGAAAACACTCACAGGCAAAAATACCTTTAACATCCAGAACACAGATGGTCCTGTCTCCAGTCCCTGAGTCTAATTTCACATCTGTAATTCCTTTCCAAGGAATCATGGGTAAATCTCTCAGACAAGGCACCGGAAAGCTCTCCTCTGCCTTTTGGCTCTTTGGCTTCCCATCGGTGAACCCGCTTTTCTCAATAAATAATTGAATCCAGCTTCATGGCGCCTCAGAAATCCACACAACAGACAAGACAGAGAGAAGGTGATCTTTCTATATAGACCCACAACAGAATCCTTAGAATTTGTTCTCTGCCTAAACATGAACGGCCTCTTGTCCAGGCCACATTGATGGGATTTAACACCCAGTAGGCAGGTTAGGAAGAAATACACCATGAAGTGCATTAAATAACCCCATAATCACATGTAAAGGCTAAGGAAACCAGGGCCACCGCAAATACTAAAATGCACGATAGCAAAAGCAGTCAGCATTTTCCAAACCATATGCTTGTAAATGTTATTCTGCGGGGAACCAATTAAAACTATGGGATACTTAGAACACAGACATATGGAACAGAGCAAGGCAACTTGTCTTGTCACTTCAGTGCTTATTCAGTGCACCTATTAGTGGGCTATAATACTGAATTATTAGTACAAATAAATGCCGTCTTATTGTGAACATGGAAAGGCAATGGCAGTACTCAAAGCCCCTGCTTCGGTGGTGGTGTTATTGTCCTTAAAGGGAGGGGTCAACACTCTCCCAAGACTCACATGAAATTCCCGTCATGTTAACTATCAAAAACATAATTATTAAGATGAATATTTGGTCAGGCCAGCCTTCTGTTTTCACTACTAGTTCAATAGAAAAATATGAATGACAGCATTTTATGAAATTCACAAGGGTCCCAATGAAACCAGTTAAAAAGTTCACAAGGAGAAAGAGCACAGGGACATGTGATACCCGAGTGGGAAAAGAGAGCTATTTGTTGCTACAGGACAAGAGATATGCAGGTCATCTAAAAGAAGCAATCAGAAGACTGATTTTGACAGCCATGGAGTTAAATTTTTTAGACAGGGTATTATTAAGTTCCCCTGACATTAAATACAAAAACTAAAACAAAACAAAGCAAAAAAAACCCAGAAAAGTTCAAATAAAATATCTGGGATCCATTCACAGGTCAGCCTAAAATAGGTACAAGACAGTAAACATTTTTCATTCGATTACTAGAGCTTCATTTGCTATTATCAGTCAATTTAGAACTAACATTTAAGGGACCCAGACATATCAATTCTAATAAGATGGCCTAAACGTAATTAAACTAATACTAGAAATGGCAGCCTCAAGCCATGCCCTAGAGAGCATATGAAATACTAAAAGAGATGATCATTTTTAATATACTTATAAAGAAATACAATTGACTAATAAATGTTATATGAAAAATGGCCAATACTCTTAGCCATCATCAAATGCAGAACAAAACCCACTGAGATTCTATTTCACTGCAGTCTAAACAGCTGTGAAGAAGCCGAGAAGTGCCAGGGAGGGTAGGGTGAGAAGAGAACCCTGAGAATAGTGATAATGAGGATGTAAAGTGTAGACACCATGAATGTGGGTTCCCCCAAAAGCTAAAGCTACAATCGTATTATGGTCCAACCATACCACTCCTGGGTATATAAGGATAGGAATCTAAGTCAAAGCTAAGTCATCAGAGCACAGAGATAGCCAGTGCCCCATCTCACTGCTGCTGCAGTGTTCACTACAGCCAAGTTCTAGAATGAGCCACACTGCCTGTCAACAGACGGATGACAAAGAAAATGCGACAGAATAAAGAACAAAATAATTATATCATTTGCAGATAATGGACAGCATGTCCTGGAGAGTCTCCTGTCAGGAAACAAAACAAGACTCGGAAAGGGAAATGTCTTCTCTAGACTTCAAAATATGAAAGCAGAAGGGGAAATCTATTGGGGAAGAGCAGGGGACCAGCAGGGAGTAGGGTGAGGGTAAACAGGTCACAGAAAGATGACTAAGGTCAAAGTTTGTGACACACAAACACGAGACTATCACAAAACACAGTACCATGTGCTAGGACAATGTAGTAATAATGAAGAAGAGAAAAGAGAAAGGTTGTACAGCTGAAGGAGTCTAGTGGCTGTCATTGATGAGATCAGGAAGAGGACCATGTAGTAGCATGGCTGGGGGGGGGGGTGGGACTACCTTAATAGTGATGAGCACCCAGCATCAGTAATAAATTTGAATACAATATTTTTGCATGTATATAGCCTACTGCTTTGCCAGTGCCTCCTTTACAGTGGCCTGTCCTCCGTGGGCCTCCCCTAACATCCAGTGTATCTCAGGCACATAGGCAGCGCCTAGTGTGTCTATACACTGGCCCATTGTTTAGTCTTCAAGTCATCTTTCTACCCTGAAATCTTTATGCTTCCCTGACTGTGACTCTTTTGCAGGACTAGGCTCAAGGCCTCCTGTCTATTGGGATAGGTAGCCCTTGAACAAGGAGGTGCACCCCATTCTGTTCCCCCTTTTCTGTGTAGACTTTCTGACCAAGACATCAAAACTTCAGTCTCTCAGTATTCTCCAGTTCTGGAGATTCCTGAACGGTAAAGAGATGTCATCATACCTAGTAGGTGGGGTTTGTGGTTCAGTTATCTATGTGAGCCCAAGGCTTTGTTGTTCTGTGCACATAGCAGATACGACTCACTTTAGAAATGAACGAAAGGAGACCATGGCCTAGGAGCTCTTAGTACCATCCCCGACCTTCTTTCTTTCCTATCAGTGCACATCTAACAAACACGAGCATCACAGGCTATACAGGAGGCACAGATACACTGTCAGTGCAGCCTGGCTCTTTTCTGCTTCATCTGAAAAGACAGACCCCTAGGACCAGGACCAGGTGCCTCTGGATTGAACATTTACCTCCCCACATAAATGAAGTACAACAAGACGTACGAATCATACCTCTAACTTAGCAATGGTAGAAAGCCCTATTCCCCCAGGAGCAGAAGGAAACATTCTCTAAGCTTGCCTGCAAAACCCGTTCCCAGAATACTCATGCAATCTGACCCGGAGAGACAGTCTTGAATTGGAAAATAAAAAATATATAATGAATGCTTAGAGCCTTTGGGGCTGTGACTGAAGAGAACTCTAGAGGACTGTGAAAGATACCTGTATAATGCAAGGCGCAGTGTGCTGCATAGGGATTTAAAGGCAATTCCTATCACAACCCACGCTGCATGAGGCCTTCCTCCCTGTACCTCTGTTGCCCTGTGGGACATCTTTTTGTGACTTCTCCATAGCAAGTCAGAAGACAGAGATTCTGCATGTAAATCAGTGCAGCGTTAAATGCCTTCCCTTCAGTGGGCTGAGCCGAGCTACACAGACATCTCTATCACACTGCTGTGGGGTGGTGGGAGCAGGGCCAGCGCTGCCCCGCCATGTTTAGTGGTTGACTGAGACAGTCAGCTCCTGGCAATCATTCTAGCTCTTCTGTTTCAGCATGCCGCTATCCCAGCCTGCCACTTTATACACTGGCTTTAAAATAACCACCGGTTCTTGCAAGTGACTTAAACCCAAGAGGAAATTTTATATATAATTACCCCAATGCCTGCCGTCTCCAGAATTACAGCGACTCAAGAGAAGCTCTAATCAGACGGAGGCACACGGAATGTTTTTAGGCATGGAATTTAATACAGGTTGACACGTTTGAAAGAAAGTTGTCTCCTCAGGACGGCGTCAGACACAGAAAGCTTGCTGGTAAGGAGGCTGGAGACACAGGGTACTGAGTCAAACTCACTACTAACTAGCTTTGAGACCTTGATCTAGACACTCCTATATTCTCAGCCTCAGAATCTCTGAAATAACAGGTTGAACCTGAAACTCTCTAGGCCTCCTGTTCATTTTAACATTCTGGGAATCAACAAAGTAATTGGATGTAGAAGATGGATCTCTGAAGGAGCCCAGTTTTAAAAGAGACCTATCTGTTTGTCTGTCTGTTGCTTTGTATATCAAGGGGATATGTTTATGAGGGGAAGGTTTCAGGCATTGCTACACTCAAGATTCTGATATGACCGATTAGGAATCTCTTGGAATCACAGCACAGCAATACCAGTTGGTTGTTGGAGCCACCCTGAGGTTTCTCTGCTCTGTGTTCAAAAAATTAAATAAAACATTTGAATGCCAAAACAGAGTATGAGGGAATGAACAACCTGCCATTTGAAGAAGGAACATTTCCTTGGGGTTATAAATAATGCACAGTTCAAGATTTTTTATTTTGCAGGAATAAGCAGCCATTACCTTTTATAATATCACTGCCAACCTCTGGGGTTTGGAGAGAAAACCTCTCTAATGGATACACTTGCCCAGAACAGACAACAAAGTCTACTTAGGTGCAGTGTTAGATACACTGTGACCCTTAGGGAAGACATAGAACTGGACTCTCAGGAAGAAGGGTTTAGCACAGCGGTGTTATTGACAGATTCTGGGGCTCATCGAGTTGTTCAGCCAAGAGAGCTGGGGATCAATAGTAGCATCAACAAAATGCTCCAGATCCTGCTGATTTCTCAGAATGTGGGGGCTGAGAAAAAAGAGGCCAGCACTGTGGTCAGTCTGAGCAGCCTTGAGGTCAAGAGATTGATGACTCTGAGTGAGAACAAATACCAACTGACTTCAAGGACATGGGGGCCAGTCAGAGAAGCCGGTGTTCTCTTTAAAGGCAACTTTAAAAAGGGACTAGTGAAGAGTGTACTTGTAAGGCACATGAGTGTGTCACACACTCAGTGAGTGTTGTCTAAAAGAGAGGAGGTGTCATGAGCCGGCAGGGGACCCATAGTTTTCCTCTGAAAGAATGGTGTCTTCTTGACCTTCATTTCCTCATCTGTAGTCAGGTTTCTAGCTATAAAATGAAGTTCCTTAGAAAGGACTACAACTGGCCTGAAAGCCATAGAGCTCTTAAGAACCGAAAATTCTGTTAGACATCTTCTAAAAGATGCTGGGGAGACTCTCCACTGCAAATAGTTATAAGAAGTGTGTGGGTTCATTTCTGGGTCTTCAATTCTATTCCACTGATCTACCTGCCTGTCTCTGTACCAACACCATACAGTTTTTATCACTATTGCTCTGTAATACTGCTTGAGGTCAGGGATGGTGATTTCCCCAGAAGTTCTCTTATTGTTGAGTATATTTTTCACTATCCTTTTTTTTTGTTATTCCAAATGAATTTACAAATTGCTCTGTCTAACTCTATGAAGAATTGAGTTGGAAATTTGATGGGGAATGCATTGACTCTAGAGATTGCTTGCAGCAAGATGGCAATTTTTACTATATTAATCCTGCCAATCCATGAGCATGGGAGATCTTTCCATCTTTTGAGGTCTTCTTCAATTTCTTTCTTCAGAGACTTTAAGTTCTTGTCATACAGATCTTTCACTTGCTTGATTAGAGTCACACCAAGGTATTTTATATTATTTGGGACTATTGTGAGGGGTGTCGTTTTCCTAATTTTTTCTCAGCCTGTTTATCCTTTGAGTAGAGTAGGCTACTGACTTGTGTGAGTTAATTTTATATCCAGCCACTTTGCTGAAGTTGTTTATCAGCTTTAGTAGTTCTCTGGTGGAACTTTTGGGGTCACTTAAGTATACTATCATATCATCTGCAAATAGTGATATTTTGACTTCTTCCTTTCCAATTTGTATCCCTTTGACCTCCTTTTGATTTTTAATTGGTCTGGCCAGGACTTCAAGTACTATATTGAATAGGTAGGGAGAGAGTGGGCAGCCTTGTCTAGTCCCTGATTTTAGTGGGATTGCTTCAAGTTTCTCTCCATTTAGTTTAATGTTAGCTACTGGTTTGCTGGCTTTTACTATGTTTAGGTATGGGCCTTGAATGCTTGATCTTTCCAGGACTTTTATCATGAAGGGGTGTTGAATTTTGTCAAATGCTTTCTCATCATCTAATGAGACAAACATGTGGTTTTTTTCTTTGTGCCTCTCTCTATCCAGAGGCTGTCCTTTGTCCCCCTCTGTGTCAAATATCTTCCCCTCCTCCCTTATCCCTTCTCTCCCACCGTTTATTTCCTGTCTTAGTCTCTTCTTCCCTGTACTCTGCCCCTCTGTGGCAAATAAATTTCCTTTGTGCTGAGAACTTGGTCTTGGGGGTCCTGAGTTGATATCAATTCTTTCAACAACTATCAAAACTCTAGACCTGGATTATCTAATGCTCTCTTCTGAACCTCCTGGGTACCAGGCACACATGTGGTCAGCACACATGCATACACACATAAAATAGGATAAATAAATCTTAAAGTGGATATTAAAATGAAAAAAATTATGGCAGCATATAAAATCAAGAATTCTGAAATGAAAGCTTTTAACTTTCCATTTGGAGGGATTAATGCTAATTTACATAAGAATAGCTCCTTGAAGGACATTAACCAATCACAGCTTTGATCTTTCACAACCGTACTGAAAGATGAGCTGAGGGATTGTGTATAGCACAGTCAAAGTACAACCTGATTAGTGCTGGCTTCTAAGCAAAAACTCTGGGAAGCACTGTGTTTAACACTATTTACCCATGTGAGCACATCACAGGGTCTCCTAGATCTTAGTTTATGTGTATAAATCACTATGTTTTAGGAGAGAAAGGGAGGGAGAAAGGGAAGGAATAAAGGTTGAAGGAAGAGAGAAAAGAGGGAGATACGACAGACATTGAGAGTGCACATTCTAGAAATGCATGCTGGGATGGCACCACCATTCTTGAAAGTCCAATGAATATGTACATCATAATCTCAGCTGTACCACATTTAATAACACCTGACAGATGTTTACAGAACGTCAGTGTGTCAGACACCATCCTAGAAGGTGTTAGAGCAGACGAAACAGTGCTGACTTAAGATAAACAGTTTTTAATGTAGCTGACATAAAAAATTGCAGTTTACAAGGAAAAATTAGTACTGTTTAAAAGGGGTGTGTGTGTGTGTGTGTGTGTGTGTGTGTGTGTGTGTAAGGTGATAATATTTTCTGTGAAGTAGCAGAAGAAGGAAGTGGGGAAGAAATCACAGTGATCTGCTGAGACTCCAGGCAAGGATACGGCAAAGAGCAAGAGAGGCTCCATCAGAGAGAAGGCCCTGCACAGTCCTTAAAAGGAAACCTCCTGTTCCTATCCAACCCCTGAAAGATTGCTCACTCTTTCAACAAAGAAGCCTAACGTATAAAAGCCTGGCACGACCTAAGCACATATAACCCAGTGAACACTCGCAGAGCCCTTCCTTCATGACCTAGGAAGCCCAGGGGCCTCCAGTACCTTTTCAGTGACTCTGTGAAGCCAAGTCTATCTTCATGAAAATGACAAACGTCACTTCCAGGAGATTTGGAGCAGCACCTTTTCACTGACAGCCCCTGTGCAGAAGCTGTGCTAGGCGGCACCACCAAAACTTAGCAAGAATTTTGGAAACTACAAGTTGTCACAGATACCTTCACAAGCATAGCCGCCCAAGACCAGACGGCCAGTTCCACTTGGCAATGTTCTTGTTGAGACAGGAAAAATATATTTATTTTAGTAAGTCTCCCACCACAAGTACACTTATCTTTTCTCCACACTGGTATAAGAAAAAGAATGAATCCAGTATTTTCCTTGCATTCTAGGACAAGTGGTTTCTAGAAGATCATTTGAGTTGTGAGCCAAATTAGCTACTCTTGCTGAATGTATTTACTTTTGAAAATATGATTGTTTCTAAGCAAAATGTATCATTTTAATATGTAGAGAATTTATGCTGTTTATTAGATTAATAAATATTTAATTTGTTCCAGTTAAGTTTCTAGTGTGGTAAATGTTGACAAAAACACATGTTCAGAAGGTATTGATAATTCTGATTATTTTTATTCTTGTCTTTTAAAAAATTATTTATCTTTTATTTTTTGTGCATCGGTGTTTTTGCCTGTATGTCTACCTATGTGAGTGTGTCAGATCCCCTGGAACTGGGATTCCAGACAGTTGTGAGCTGTTATGTGGGTACTTGGAGCTGAATCTTAGTCCTCTGGAACACTAGCCAGAGCTCTTAACCACTGAGCCATCTCTCCAGCCCCAAGAATTCTGATTACTTTTTTGTAAAGAGTGTAAGAGGGTCCTGAAACTAAAAAGGTTAAGAACACTATAACAGTAAAATGGAAAAAAAATCCGTAAGTAATCTTTTATATGAATATTCATGAATGTTTGTGTGCATACATGCATGTGCACTCAGACACATTTTTTTAAAAAGATTGATTTATTTTATTTGTATGTGTATGGGTGTTCTGCCTTCACAAGTGTTACGTGCACCACATGTGTGTCTGGTGCCCGCAGAAGTCAGAGGAAGACGTTAGCTCCCCTGAGCCGATGCAGATATCTGTGTGCCATCTTATAAGTACAAGGAATCAGCCCTGTGTCCTCAGGAAGGGAAGAAAGTGTCCTTGACAGCTGAGCCATATCTTCAGCTCCACTCAGACACATTTTAAAAACTCTGAGATTCACGTAGCATAAGATTAACCATTTTAAAACAAATGATTCAAAGAGTACATGAGTGTTGTTGTGCCACCAGCATGCTGTCTAGTTCTAAACCTGCTCATTTCTCCAAAAGAACACCCTGGCAATGATCAGTCCGCAGCCTCTCTATGGACAGACCTACCTGGGAATTTCACACAAATGCAATCATTCACCGCGTCACCATTTGTGGCTCACTCGGCCCATGTCACATTGTTTCCATGGTTTCATCACACAGAAGTATGTTCCAAGGTTCATTTGGCATGTACTTGCTTTTAATGCATCCCCCTCCTCCTGATCCTTTAATGTTAAACACCAGATCTCCAATCAGAAAGTCTCCTTGCTAGGTGTGGGCATACAAGTATGTGTGGGGTGCAATGTTTTTGCCAAGTCATATGTAGGATATTGCAGATTCCAGCTTCACGTGGTTATTTTGACGTGTGTGTGTGTGTGTGTGTGTGTGTGTGTGTGTGTGTGTGTGTGTGTATCCCTATCAAGTCTGTAAAATGTTTACTGGCATGGAATGTTAGTCGCTTTCTGATGTTTCTTAATAAAATACACAGGTAGAGAATTTCTGTTTACTTCAGGGTTATTTTTTGAAGTAAATGAGCAGTTTGTTATATGGGAACAAATAACTGAAGGAGGATTGTTTCAGAGTCCAGATCAACCCCTTACTACACGTTAGAGCCTCAGCCACTGACTTCCTGCTCTAGGTCTCTATTTTCTCACATTGAAGATGGACATTGCCGCTCTAAGCTTCTCTTTTTTTTTTTTTTTTTTTTTTTCGGAGCTGGGGACAGAACCCAGGGCCTTGTGCTTGCTAGGCAAGCGCTCTACCACTGAGCTAAATCCCCAACCCTTTTTTTTTTTTTTTTTTTCTTTTTTTTTTTTTTTCGGAGCTGGGGACCGAACCCAGGGCCTTGCGCTTGCTAGGCAAGCGCTCTACCACTGAGCCAAATCCCCAATCCCTCTCTAAGCTTCTCTAAGCAGGGTCCCAGTCATCAGGATTCCACAAGCACCGTTTTTGTGGGTTTTGTGTTATCCACTGTACTTGCTTACAGTTTAATCGATTCACTTTTATTTATAGGAAAATTGGTTTTAAAAAACTATCATTAATATTAAATGCAGAAAGTTAATGTCACTTGGAAAGAGAAAAAGAATAAATGATTTCAAGTCAGCCGAGGATCTGGTGTGCCTGCCGTCTTCCTCCAGTGTAGAGCACCAGTACTGGTGACAGCTGGAGAAATCCTTGTCATGAGCTAAAAGCTGAGGCCTTGGTTACTTCTAGAAGCCAGGATTCGCTGCTCAGTCTCCCCGCCCCGCCCCCTTGAAAAAGCCGATGATGAACTCCCAGCTTTGGACACCACACTGCCTGTGGAATGCGTGGCAGAGACTTGAGATGGCACCGAAGTGCCCTTTCTAGCTTGTGATTTGTTCTGAATGTAAGTCCAAATGAATTCAGAAAGTATAAAATTCTCCAAAAGTTACAAAAATGTAGGATAAACACGCCACTCTTATTACCTCTGGAATTCTGTTTGTAGTAAAGCAGTTCATAACACTAGAAGGTTCTTGGTGCTTGACTCCCCCTCTCTTGAACATAAATATTAGTTACCCCATAAAAATGCTGACACACACACACACACACACACACATACACACACACACACACACACACAGAGTAACCTTGCAACTCCTCCTATCTAGAGAGCAGAACCATTTGTTCTGCCCTTTAAATTAGAGTCAGCCTTATAATTTGCCTCAGTCAATTCCACCACAGCATACATCTCTAATCTTATCTACCAAGACCTGCCCCCAAGGGTTGAACCACTGACTTCCTCTGCTCCCCACCCCAGTTTACAATTTCCCAGCAGCATGCTACCGTTCTTGGAAATAACCATGCTCATGTGGCCCTTAGGTACAGTAGTCAGCTAATAACCCAGGAATTACGTAACAGCTTTTAAAGGACTTTCTACACAGCGACTGGAAGCAGGCAAGCACAGCCTGCAGATCTCCATGACAGGTCTGAAATGGTGACTGATTTTGTCAAGAGGCCAAATGTTTACATCACTCTGCTTTGAGTTAGTTTTATTTTATTAATAAATCTTGAACTCAGGAGTATAAGTGTGGTTATCTATTGACTCTAAATTTGCTGATGTTTCCCAGAAGTTCAGATACAGAAGTCACTATGAACATCAAAGCACACACCCATGCACTTTTATTTTGCATCAAGCATATATCTAACAGTTTTACACATATAAATTCAATCTTTAAAGCCCTACAAGGAGGACTCTATTGTAAGTATTCTAAGATACAGAGAATGAGAAGGGTTTTCCAAGGATCTCTTGTTTCATAAATGTTCCCCTGATGACTTAAAGGAAGCAAATTAGCTTTGTACACAGACTCAGCCTGAAATCCTCCTTAAAGGCTGGCTGTGCAAATTTTCTATATCAACCACTAACTGAAGAGAGAGATGATTCACAACAGAGATGACTGACCAACAAGCTCATGTTTTTCAATCAACTTTTTTGTTTTGTGACAAGCTACTCACTGAAATGACCATTAATGCAATACAAAGTGGTTCTGCCCAGTGTCCCTCTCCCCTACCCTACCTGGGACAGGATGACTTCTAGCTATAAACGATGTTGCAGATTACAAAATCATTTCCACTAACTAAGTCACCTTGATGCAAAAGTGCCATAATCCAACCTTGTTCCATGAATACACCTTGCAGTGCACACTGGGGTTTGGAGTGGAACGTAAGTCCCGCCCCAGTGGTTTCCAGCATGGCCACAGGGCTTGCTTTGATTGATGATTGATGTGCTTTGATGCTCATAGTGACTTCTGTATCTGAACTTCAGGGAAACATTGAAGATTTCAAGGTCACCGAATTTAGAGTCAATGGATAATCAGATTTATATTCCTGAATTCAAGGTTTATTAATAAAATAAAACTACCCCAGATCAGAGTGATGTAAACACTTCAAGGGGTAGGGGCAGGGGCAGGGGCAGGGGCAGGGGCAGGGGCAGGGGCAGGGGCAGGGGCAGGCGCAGGGGCAGGGGCAGGGGCAGGGGCAGGGGCAGGGGCAGGGGCAGGGGCAGGGGCAGGGGCAGGGGCAGGGGCAGGGGCAGCAATAGTGGCCATGGGTGTGCTTCTGAGACGCAGCTTCACATTGGCATTTGTAGTAGACTGGGCTCTTTTCAAAGATCCTTACTCAGCTGATGCCAGGTTTCTTGCCATCACCACAGGTGGGGGAAATCTCAGGACAAGTCAGTAGGAGGCAGAGTTAGAACTTAGAGGAGTGAGAGCTAAACACTGTTTCAAGCACAGGCATTGGAGAGAGGGGTATTGGGTAAAGGATAGTACACATGCAGGTGTGATTGGGGACTTCTCGAGAGAATTGTTCTTAAGTGTTTTCACAATCACTATGTGTATGGCCTGGGTGGCTGACGTTACATCTCAAAGCATTGCTGAGGAAATTTATTTCTCCTTTTTTCTAGTAAATGAGGTTAGAGAATGGTTCTTGGAGCACACTGTATATGATTCTGGCGGTAAGGTAAATCCACGGTTCCCAAAGCATTAAGACTCATTTTTACTGTAGATGAAATTTATGGTCTTGTCTGTGAAATCGTCCAAAAGAAATTTTCAGCTATACATCTGGAAAGGGAACAAGGCCATACTCAGAGGTGATCACTTGGACCCTAAGTATAGGTCATTGCTATCTTAACATTTTTATTTGAAATTTTGCAAAGAAATACCATCACAGTAAGGTAGTCCTCATGCAAATTTTGTTATGAAATTGTTGACTCTTGGCTGGCAGGAAGACTTCAGTCAGACTCCAGAAAGACAAACTTCTTTCCCTTCCCACATTCTCTTACCTTCATTGTCTTTCTGACCTGCCTCAGAAGTGATTCATTCCAGTTCTTCACAGAAACTTTCAGAATCATTTACAGGGCTGGGGAGGTAGCCCAGTGGTTGAATGCTTGCTTAATATATAGCATGTACAAGGCCCTGGGTTTGATCCCCAGTACAAAACAAAACAAAAATCTAAATGCTGGATCCTTCCAGCTCTCATTCAATCTTCTGCCACAAGGCCAGCATACCCCAGGGGCTGTTGTTCTTTTAGCCTGCACCTGCACTGAAGGTACTTGGCACCTGAGCTGACCTTGGGTAAGGAATGACCAGAACAGAGAATACATCTTTGCCTTGAAAGCCACCAGATACCTAGATTCTGCTGCTACAGCACAACCCAGGGAAATCTATATGGAGCAGTACTTAACAGTCCATGTCTGCTGACCGTGCTCAAAACTGAAGGAGATTGAAGCTACTTTGATCTTTAGAAAAACAGAATTCTATGTTAAAGGAAAAAGAACAGAAAGACTCAAAGGGCCCACAGGAAGTAAAAGTCTGAACAAAGAACACACCAGAGAAGCAGAATGACTAAGCAAAAGCTTTCCGAAAGGAAGGAAGGGCATGAATTATAAAGGAAGCCCTTAAGTAACAGTAGGGCTCAAGGGAACAAGCATCCCCTGTAGAAGGGAGGGAGTGGGGAAACAGGGAAACTGACAGCAATCAACCATGAAGATGCCAAAAAGCACTGCCTAAGACCTGGCCTCAAGTAAACAGAAGCATGATTTAAAGTAACCAGATAGAGACCAGGTAGAAGAGAAAGAAAGAGTGGACTGTTTGTTTGTTTGTCTTATTGAATATTTTTTATTTACCTTTCAAATGATATCCCCTTTCCCAGTTCCTGCCCATAAACCCCCTATTTCGTCCTCCCTCCCCTTCTTCTGTGAGGGTGTTTCTCCCCACCCTCCCAACAACCCCCTTTTCCACCTCCCTGCCCTGACATTTCCCTACATTGGGGGGTCCAGTTTTGGCAGGACCAAGGACTTGTCTTCCCATTGATGTCCAACAAGGCCATCCTCTGCTACATATGCAGCTGGAGCCATGGGGCTGTCCATGTGTACTCTTTGGATGGTGGTTTAGTCCCTGGGAGCTCTGGCTGGTTGGCATTGTTGTTCTTATGGGGTTGCAAACCCCTTCAGCTCCTCCAATCCTTCCTCTAACTCCTCCAATGGTGACCCCACTCTCAGTTCAATGGTTTGTTGCAAGCATTTGTCTCCTTCAGTTCTTATCTCCACTCTTTATCCTCCCAAACCAATTACACTCTTACTGGAAGCGGGATATCTGCAGATTTATCCCCTTGGCTTACATTTCACATTCTAGAAGATCCGGACGGTCTCAGGCCTCTCACACACAGTATGACTGTGACAAGGCCATGCCTCCATTTCCCTTTGGCCACTATCTCCTAATTGTGCAGACCTCCATCTCTAACCATCCTTTAAAGGGGATATGAGTACTGACTCCCACTTCCTGACCAATCAGTGACCCGGAACCCCACTACTCACAAAGTGACCTTGTCAGCATCAACATCTCCTGAGAGCATAATCTGTAGTCACTAAGTCTGTGTTCTTCAAGACCCAAGATGTTCAACCTACTGGCCATTCTTTGCAGAGGAGTATTGTGTCCCTGTGTTGTAGTGAATGGAAATGTAAGCTAAGAATCTTGGCGCAGTATTCTAGAAAGTTAGTGACATTTACTAGCCCTGTGTAGAGAGTGCTACATGGACATCTCTCAGCCTCAGTTTCCCCTCTATAGAGTGGGACTAGCAATACCTGTCTAAGAATTCTGGTTATAATCAAGTGTTCACCAGAGCATGATGGATGCCAGGACTGGCAGAAGCACATTTTAGAGGCACTCTGGGCAAAAGCAGAAGATAGAAAAGAATCTGGGCATGCAAGACAGGAATTTAATTAGATTGATCCTGCTTTATGCTTTGTGGATTTTCTATAAAGCCAAAATATATTTAGAAAAGAGTTGTCTAGCTAGGAATTTTGACATACAGCACACAATGCTTTCCCAGAACCGTCTGCCCCACACCATGCCAATATCTATGTGAATGATTTAGCACCTACATGATTTAGCGCCTCTCAAGTCCGATTTCTCTTCCTGGTAAACACTTAGAAGAAAGAAAATCATCTCGAGTAAATTTCCTTGGAATAGACAAAACCATCTCAACGTAGTGTTTGGGCTTACTGTGTACAAGCTATTCAATTAGACGATGGAGTCTCCAGGAGAAAAATCATGATTTGGGGAGTTTCTAAGACAAGAAGCCTACATTTTTACCCATAAAAAGCATCAAGCCCTGATTAATCCTGAACCTGACATCCATAAAATAAAACAACACACTATTTCATCAATAAAGAAACTGTTGTGGAGGAGGGTTAAAAGAGAGAAAAGGAGAGAGTGAGCTAGAGAGAGCAAGGAAGAGAGGATTTGACGATGTCACACACCTTGCCTGAAGCAGGGAAAGAGCTTTTCTTGTAGACAATTAAACGTCTTTCCCATATATTGCTCTGGATGAGATCAACAGAACTGGCATCTATATTGTCCCATGACAGGTGCATCAGATAAGCCCACAGGTTCTCCACAGTCTCGGTCTCTCGGGCACCCCTTCCCATTGTCAGTGACATTTGGTCTCCAGATCCTGTGGTACTCAACATGCTTCTACCAATGACACATTCATTAATCTCACACCTTGCTATTGTATATCAGAGTCTATCACAGAAACCTCCAGAGCACAGTGTGTTTATCCCTATGTGAGGACTTCCCTGTCACCTGGTCTCCTCCTGGAAAAGTGTCCTGTATTTTAACTCCATCATTCTTATAAAACATATTTTAGATTTACTTATGTTTATTTTATGGGTCTGAACATTTTGCCTACATGTATGTATGAACCATGTGCATGCCTGGTACCTGGTGCCTCTGAAGGTCAGAAGAGGGCACTAGATCCCCTGACACCGGAGAGATGGATGGTTGTGAACCACCATGTAGATATCAGAAGCTAAACCAGGGTCCTCTGCCAGAGCAATAAATGTTCTTAACTGCTGAGCCATCTCTCCAGCAACCACCATCATTCTCTTTTATGCAGATGAGTCCAAACTGCCAAACTCTCACTGGGACCTTCAGACCATCTTCTTAAACTGCAGCTGGGTTGGCAGGCAGCAAACCCCAGCAATGCCCCTGTCTCCACCCCCTACAGCTGTGGGTTACAGGCAGACAAACGACTATGCCTCTCTTTTTACATGGATGTTGGGGATTTGAACTCACGCTTGTGCAGCAAATGCTTTTATTCTCTCAGCCATCCACCTACCCCATGTGCCTTTCTGTCACAGTCTTACAGAGGAGATTCTTAACTAAAAACTAAGGAAATATTCAACTAAACAATAATAATTTCCTCTCATCATTTTTTAAAATTATTTTTATTTTATGGTCACTGAGATTCTGCCTGCATGTATATCTGTGTGAGGGTGTCTAGTCACCTGGAACTGGAATTACAGACAGTTGTGAACTGGTCTGTCAGTGCTGGAAATTGAACCCTGGTCCTTTGGTTAAGAGTGGCCTGTGTTGGGTTGGGGATTTAGCTCAGTGGTAGAGTGCTTGCCTAGCAAGTGCAAGGCCCTGGGTTCGGTCCTCAGCTCCGAACGGCCTGTGTTTTTAACTACTGACCATCTCTTTGGCCACCCCCTCCCTGATCTTACCATTTTCCATGACCTTTACATGTTGCCTACAGCCTTCCTTGCAATTTGCCTATGATTTGAAGAGTTGTTTTTGTTTTTGTTTTTGTTTTTTAAGTAAGGTGTGTTCAAAGATCTTAGTTAAGTATTCAAAAGATAAAATCAAAGCTTAGACTTGTATGAATTCAACAAGAACCAGTTATAATGCTACCCTTTTCTCTATAGGAGTCTAGTCACCAACAAGGAAATGGTTTTGATGGCCTTTCTCTGGTAGCCAAGGAGGAATAGAAGATATTTCTTCAATTGGATTAGGAAGTGTATTGGCCAATTCAATTCTTAGTAAGGTGTATTGGCCACCTTACTAATAGACAGACAAGAGATTGAAATTCAGAGAATAGGGAGTTGAGAGACCGAGGGTGGCTCTTAGTTAGAGAAGGGTTTACCCTAGGAACTATAAGGCCCTGAGCTGGACCTCCAGTACAGAAGACAATATTAGGTAGAGAATGATGTTCAAAGAGTGTCCCCTCACCTCTGAAGAGAGGGGCCCAAGGGACCATAATCCCTGGGAGCAGCCAGACATGTATTCTGTCCTCTTGATATACGCTTGGGCTAAATTGATCATCTGCCTTTCTGCATCCTCAGAGCCAGGTACTGCTCTGTCCAGATGACTGTCTTTGAAAGCTTGCCTGAAGAAGGCAGAGGAGTGTCCAGTTAGGAAGCGTTTCTGTTTCTGTCCTTTGTGGGAGAAGAGGCAGGAAACTCAACCTAAACATTTCTCTGTATGCAAGAATCATTCATTAATTTCTATAAGAAATATTTTGTAGGAAAAAATATCTGGGCCTTATTAAATGAATGGGTCTTGATTTTCCAACTAAGGAAAAATGATTCTTAAATAGGGCTACTTTATAAAAAGCCCCCAAAGACTTGACAGATTGGCAAGAGTCTACCCTGCATCCTTCTAAGGCTTTTCCAAAGACCGTTCACTGTCTCAACTATGTCCTCCTGAAGTCCAGATCTAGGGAATTATTGCTTCAGGATGGGAGCTGGGTGAATACGCACATCTCAGACATGCCAGGGACTCATTTCTCCCCAGACTCATATTTCTAGTACCATTCCCTCCGTGATGACTCATGATAACTTGTGATAAACACATTTCTTGACTCAAGAACGTAGTGTCCTACTCTGAAGGCCTTACCAGGCAGCAAAGGCTCTCCCTCCATGCAACTGTTTCTGCTCCTTTCTAATTTAATCCTCTTAATGAGAATTGCTTTTCTAAAATTGCTTACATATCATAGCTTTCCCCTTGAACAGGACATTAAGATTACAGATCTTTCCCCCTTGGTTATTATTATTACTTTAATGTATGTATGTATGTACCTATGTGTATGTATGTGACATCAGTATTGGCATGTCACCCACAGGTTAGGCTGATCCATAGGCCTTTTTACCTCACACCAAATGCAATGGCACACACTAGAGGCTTAGGCTTACTTCTTTAAGATCCCGTTTGATTGGCTTTTGTTTATACTTTTCTTCTATCAGAACGAATCAGCAATTTATATCTAAAACTAAACTCACGAGTACTGTGGCAATTAAAGTGCTTGTGCAAGTGATGGTAGCTGACTGCTGTGTGTTTTTATCAAACCCTGGCACTGCCCTGAGAAATCTCCAGGTGTCTTCTCACAGACAGAAGACAGAACTTTCAGGATTCTCCTGTGAAAAAATTTCATGGTGTGTGTGTGTGATGGTTAGTTTGAATTTTCAACTCAACACAGTTTAGAATTAACCAGGAAAAGAACCTCAATGAGGAATTGTCTAGAGCAGGTTGGCCTGTACTCAAGGGCATGCATGATTATCTCCATCATATAGATTGAAGTGGAAAGACCCACCTACTGTGGGGGACACCATTTTGAATGGGGAACTCGAGCTGGGCACAGGTATGCGTGAATGCATTAATTCATCATTTTCTGCTCATGATATGAATGTCATGTGACTTAACTGCATCAAGCTTGGCCGCCTTGACGTCCCCATGGTAGTAGACTGGGGCCTGGAACTGTGAGCCAAATAAACCCTTCTCCCTTAAGTGACTTTGTTGGTGTATATTTTATCACAGCAACAGGAAATGAAACCAAGACAGTCCCTAGTCCATTTCAGTAAACGATTTCAGCTGCCTGAAGGAAAGTTACCTCGGCTGAATGGCCCCATGTTGGGCAGGCTTTGGGCTGACACAGACTGCCAGAGAATTGAAGTTAGTGGAATTGTCAGCCTTGAGATTCCTCCTGTGCTGGGTTTCAAATTTTCTTCTAAGCTGCATCACTGTGCCCACTTCACTTCTCCCTGAATCTTTTTGTCCCTCTCTCTTCTCTTTCCTCCCTACTGAATCCTTCTTTTGTTTGTTCTTTCCTTTGCTTTACTCTACATGCTGAGCACAGCCATTAGTCCTCCATGGCACTGCCACTGGAGCATTCTGGAAAGTGATGGCAGGATGGGAACAAGACAGCAGCAGCACTGAGGCTCTCCTTCATAGCTGTGTCCACTGCAGGTCACCGTTCCACCCTACAAACAGCCAATCAAAATAACCCCAACATCCTCCCCGGGACAGTCAAAACCACAAGACACTCTGCCCAACCAAACAGTGTGTCCATGACCTTGGCACTATGTATTGTTTCCCATTTAAGCCTCTTACAATGCATTTTGTTCTTAGACCAAATTATTATTATTATTATTATTATTATTATTATTATTATTATCAAATATCTACACTAGTTCCAGTTATATTAAAACTAGTCACACACTCTATCCTCCAAAAAGCTTGCCAGTTACTTCTTTTCCTTTGGGTACACAGTGAAGACCAACCTCTCGGCTTACTGAAAGGTCTGGTGTGTTTTTCTCATTACAAACATACAATAGTATTGCCTGATTGTTCTGTTGTCCAAGGCTTTTAGTGTAAAACACACACAGCACAGAGATGAAACCTTCTCTATCTCCAGGCCACTATAGTGTTAAACAAAGCAAGTCCCTTTTAGAGCTACAGCAGATATTCTGGTTGAAATGAAGTAAGATAAGAATTGTTCCCATTTCTGTGAGAGTGAACAAGGTTGCCTGTGACACAGAACAGGGTCTCTCTCTGACAGTGAATGGGCTTTCTTGTCCACTAGTGGCCCCTGCCACCTTTCTAGAACCACAGATGGAGACCTCATTTTGACACATGCCCACCTTCTTTAGAAATGGAATTTTCTTCTTGTTCTCACTTTCCAAGTAAGAAAACCAAGACTCCAGAAGGCAAGGTACTTAAGATGGTGTGGCTATCAGATGGCAATGTTAGAGTCAGGATCTGCAATCAGTCATCTGGCTGCAGAACCCACACACAACGACAATGTTGCACTTAGGGCCAAGAACTGTGGAGCAGAAGGCTGCCCAAGGTGCTTCCAAACACAGAACTCACGAATCAGGAATATCTAAGTTCTTATTTAGGCTAAGTAGCTTCTCCCATGGTTGCCTCACACTCACAGTTCAAGGTCTCACAAGCACAATTGTGTGCCCCTTGGTGTCCTTAGGGAGATGTGTAGCCACCAAGGATAAGAACTAGAGCTTTTGGTTGTATCTCTATTTATTTCAGCTACTGGTTTGAAGGGCTCGTTCATGTTATCTTTTACAAAAAAATCTAGTTCTCAGATGTAAGCAAATGAACCTTAGCTGAACATAATTTATTGTTCAAATACATTCAATCCCAGATATGTTAGTGTGAAGTATATTTATGTATTCTTGCCAGGAGTCAAAAGAATAAACCAAATCGTAATAAAGATACCTCTTATTTTAGAAGGAGTAAAAAAATAAAAACTACAAAGAAAATTTTATTTCTAAAATAGTAAGCTTAGGAAATTAAATACCATTTTGTTTGACTCCAAAACATGGAATATTACATATAAGCAAATTTTGCTTATGTATATAAAGATGTATAGATTTTCCATTAAAAGGTCATCAGCATTCCTAGGAAATTCAGGTCACATCCTGAGAGTTGCATGAAGTGGATGACCTGCTACAGTCCCAGTGGCTGGACAAGAATTCTGGTTCAGAACTTTGCATGAATTTATTCCATGTATGAGATGTACAGTGTTATGTCTGGATGTCCCTGACCCACCCCAAAAATATGGTACCCTTGCTCTTACTCTTTGGGACGCTGAAAGTCTTCCCAGCCAATCTCTCTCATGGTATTAGTAATAGTACACATGCAGAGAGCAGGCTGGGCCAGCTGGGGTTGGGGCCATCCAACTACTACTCTTCAAACCACACTAAGAAGTCTGGATCTAACAATTCCATCATTCATTCACTTACTAGCTGTGATTCTACAAAGATTTGTCTTATATATTTCTCCTCTGCCTTCCTCTCCCCACACTTTGGTTCTGTCAACATTTACAAAGTCCAAGCACCTAGGGATAATAGCTAGCATTGTAAGGTTATTTTGTATTACTATGTGCAAAGCATTGCATAGGTCCCCACCTTCTTGACAATGAGCCTAGCATCTTGCAGACTGTTAACCAGTCTTAGACCTGAGAGAATGTCACGCTGGCCATCCAGCTCTTCATTTTTATTGAGTCTCTGCATTCTGACTGCCTTGACCAGGACTCTTGATTTATGGCTTCATTCATTCTAAAAAGGCATATACAAGCATCAAGCACCATTCGAGGTTCCAGAAATACAATGGTAAGCAAAAATCATATGGGGGCCCCACTCCCTACTCTGAGCGCACTGCATTAATCAAACATACCCAAGATAATGACAAACTGAGATGCGAGAAATAAAAGCATTTTTAAAAAAAGCTGGTGTATAGTCAAGAAGAGAGCAGGATAGGCAGAGAAAATTTCCATTCTTCAACACAATTGAAGAAGTGGCAGCTGCTATTTAAGCCAAAGGTAAAGGCAGAGAAGCCATAAGAGGGTGTTAGCGTTGTTGTGCTAAGAATGTTAGTCATACTTCTAAGAGTGATGGAAAGTAACCACAAGGTTTTAAGATGGAGAAATTGGTCGCGAGGCTAAAGCTACGCTCAAGGTTTTAAGTGGGGCAGGCTGGAGGGTGGATAGAAGATGCTTTCAGCTCTGAGTGCCAGGTCCATTTGAGACTTCTTTGCAGCCAGGAGCATGAGAGCTATTGTAGAATCCCAGTGTTCTGGTTATTGCAGTCAAGGGTGAAGGAGAGGTCATTTCTAGATGGATAAACTGGATGACTGACAATGTCCTTCATTATCATAACGTCCTATAGAAGAAGAGCAGCTTGGGGATGAGTGGAGGAAGAAATCCTTGCTCTGAACTCCGTATTAAGCCATAGGCATCTCATTTTGACTATACAATGAATACCGTTATTTATTTCTCAGTTTTAAAACTACCTAGGTTGTTCTAGTTCTGCCTCCATAGATCTAACTTTCCAAAGCAATATAGAGCTCCATGAACCTCACTAAGTCTCTCAGGAAGAATACTCCCCCTCTCTGGAGACCAAAACCCAAAGCCCAAAGAAATGGATCTGGGGTGATGCCAGAGACTATGAATAGGCTCTTTTGGTACCTCAGATGGGGAGCTTCGTGGCTGTGCAGACTGTGTACTGCATGAACCCCCGTGTGCTATGCATGTCAAGGCCCATGTGAATGCTGCCTCCTTCCTAACCAGCCTCTGCTCAGTTTTCTCCAAAAGACTACAAACTCCAGTCAGCCCAGGGGCCAAGAGGAGTCAATGACCAAAGCCAGCCACGTTGAATTCTTTGCCTATGGGCTCTCTTTTACAGCTTTCTTCAGCCTGCCATCCTATTCCCATTCTCTCTCCCCCAGAGAAGGGGGAAAGCCAAGAAAGCATGAGCTTTCCTCACTAAGACACCATGGCTTGCAAGAGTGCCCCAGATTTGTGCTCCAAACTCAAGACAACAGCAATGTTCACTCAAATAAACAGTGCTTAGAGGCAAGCAGGCTACACCACACCCGGCAGCTTTTTATAGGTGACATAAAATATCCCCCAAACACCAGTCCGAAAAGCACCTTGTCCATTGATCACATGCCCTCCAGGACCCAAGCTGCTGTGTAAATGGCAATGAACACCTCTTTTCTTTGAGACACATGACTGCGCTCTGACATCCGGTTACCTGGAACAGGTCTGGTCTGATTGTTCTTTCAAAGGTCCTGAGGCTAAAACATTTCTCAGCTGCTGGTCTGGATTGTTTCCACAGTGAGAAGCAGAGACGACTTTCTCCCTAGCCGAGGCTCGTATCTGCCAGCCCACAAGCACATGATACTGGACTCACAGAATTGGTTTAGAAGCCGGAGTTTCCTGTTCACATACGCTCTAAGCAAAAAGCACTGACTCAAGCCAGGAAGGGTAGAGCGTGGCTGTAGTCCCAGAGACTACAGTTTCAAAAACTCAAGGCTATCCTGGGCTTCAAGAGAACGTACCTCAAAAAAAAAAATTAAAACAGTGAAGTGATTCCTGAACACTTGCCTGGCTTGTAGTGTAATGGGAGCCAATCCGATGGCCCCGGATCAGAATACTTTCAGCTCCCATTTTGTGGCTTCTCCATTATTGCTGCTCCTTACCACTCTGGTCCTTTCCCAAATGCTTTTGAAAAATTCCTTTTCGGGGTTCTGAGAAATGACTCAGTGTTTGAAGGGTGACAAACCTCTGTTTGATCTCTGGGACCCACATAGGGAAAGGAGAGAATAACTCCCACAACCTGTTTTCTGACCTCCACACACATATGTACACATGCCTGTACACACACACACACACATACACACACACACACACACACGCACGCACGCACAAGAATCTAAATTCTTCTTGTGGACATACTGCTTCAAATTCCCCCATGAAATGGTTGTTCCACAGAGCTTCTTTCCAAAGCTGTTGTTCAGAAAGGGTTTAGACTGGGAAATCTCATCCCAGTGTTATATATCCCAGATAATACACTAACATTCAGCCCACGCTGCATTTCTCCCCTCATGAGTGCCTCAGCTGTCACTGCTGACGTGGCAGATGTGCCCCCCCTGGACTGCAGGCACGACTCTCTATTTTCTCTTTACAAAAAGCATTCCTTGGATATCGACGTGTCCCGTTTTTCCAGAAGCAGCAGATGACCTTCCAAGGCTGACTGTGGGCAGCAGTGGTCTCCGCCCACCAGCGGCTGTGTGAATTGCATCAGCTGGTGATGTCTGGGTGGAAAGGAGGCTCAGCAGCCGGTCTACCCAATGTGGGGACACTGGCTTCTGGCCAGCCACACTCCACGGCTCTCTATTTACCCTCAGGTTATCTATCTCTCAGTTACAGTTCTTCCCCCAAACTTCATAATAACTCGAAGTTTCCTTCCATGAGTTAGTTCTCAACCTGAACATTTCTCTGAGGGCAATTCCGTGAACCTGGGGAAACATTTCCCGAATCACAGGTAGGAATCCCTTCTTCCTTATCTTTCATCGCCCACCTCTCTTACATAGGAATAGTGTACGTAAGAAACACACAGCCACGCAATGGTTAACACAGCAGAAGCAAGGTGCAACCTGCAGGACTGATCTGAATAGCGGGTTTGGGTTTCTGCCTCTGCCCCAACTCTACCTGGACAGGTGGAGGAAGAACCAGGGGACACTGGCTAAGAGAGGAAAAGTGTCTTCTCGCTTTCATTTCAGTGTCCAGCAGTGGGTGTCCAGAGCAGAGGCACAGCTGGATTCTCATGGGGGGTCGGAGGGCATGTCCACCCAACAGTAGCACCCTTTGGCTGCGGTTGCCCTTGGCTTGCTCCTTGCTCTCAACCTCATACGGGACTCATTTCCTGCTAGTTTAATCTAGGGCCTTCCCTAGAATGGAGTCCATCTCCTCTCACTAATGACAAAAAGCAAATGGTCTTAATAGCAGAAAGCAGGCAAATCCCTCCAGAGCGTTTTACTGGTTTGTCTTACAGCACTAGGAATGGGGCTAAGGCCTCCCATGAGCCATCTTCTTTGAAATCCTGTCTCACCAAGGTTTTCAGGCTGTCTTGAACTCATTCTGTAGCCCCTGCAGGCCTCATACCTGTGATTCTCCTGACTCCACATCACTAGTTGCTGGGATTGCAGGCCTGACCAGGATCAGAACTCTAAAGTTTTTGTTCTTGGAGAATATAATCATGACCTATAGAAATTCCATTTCACAGTCCAAAGTCCTCACTGTCTCCTGAAAATAACTGGCCCATGTTTAGACCTCAAAAGGAACCTCGACTATTTTAAAGATACAGCTACAAGACGTCAAAATAAATAACAAAACAAGAGGAAAATCTGACAATCAGGCAGCTTTAGGAATCATACAAATCAATCTATAATAACTTTGAATAGAAAGCAGCTTATCCACAATTCTATTCTAATTACGGCTCTAACAAAAGTTAAGTACAAAAATCAGAACAGTAAATTTCTTTTCCTTAAAATGCTTTCCAGAGCATTCCCAGAGCATGAAATTTCAGAAAGCCTACTATTTTACTATGAATATACTTCTCACAAGCAAAAGGCATGATTGCAGACATATTTCTCCAAGGAAAACATCATCTAAAGTGGTGGTTCTTCTCCTAATGCTGTAACCCCTTAGTACAGTTCCTCATGTTGTGGTGTCCCTCAAACATAAAATTATTTCTGCTACTACTTCATAATTGCAATTTTGCTTCTGGTAGGAATTACAGTGTAGATATCTGATCATGTGGATATCAGATATGCGACGCCCAAAGGGGTCACTACTCACAGCTTGAGAACAACTGATACAAAGCTTCTTCTTCAACACTGAATATTAAGTATGAATTTTATTATTAAAAATACTTATTAGGGAAAAAGCATGGTGGCCAAAAGTGACCCCACACATTGGTGGTAGCTGAGTAAGAAAGGTTAATTGTGATTTCTAGCCAGAAGCCTATTCTAAGAAAAGACCAATTTATCTATAATTATTCCTCTGGCTAATGCAGGAAACTGCTAACAATTTCAACAACCTCCTTGTTCCAGTTCTTATTCTTCTTCTTTTTTTAATGATGTACAGCAATTGCTCGTCTAATGAAGGGGCTCAATAAATAAATTAGACACCACTTTCAGCTGATGATTCTGAAAGAGACTTTCCATGCCAGGAATTGTTTAGAAACAAGACTCACCGCAGACCACACAGTCTGAACATCACTATTAGAAACCGAGATGACACTTGTGATGGGCCACAGCCTCTGTCCCAGACTCTGTGTTCATACTTGGTCACCATCCACTAACACACAGGCACATACCACAAGCTGACAAGATTGACTTTATGCCTCCAACATCTTTTTCCCATTCCTGGGTGGAATGATTATTTCCAGAAAGGTGCAAGGTAGCTACTGAGTTTCAGCAGTGATCGCTTTCTTTTCTTTTTCCAATGTATTTTAGTAAAATTTCTAGGGAGTCAAAACCCACAGAAGTGATCACTTTCTCAAAACTGAAACTCATCCTCCCAAACACGGCTGGTTGCCAGGCTGGAGGTAAGGTTGGACTAAAGGTAGGAAACAAAGTATCAGCTTTAATCAACTTTAATGGCCCCCTTTTTAAAAAGAAAGAGGAAAAGAAAGAGAAGATGTCTATACTTGATGCTCTAAAGCTTCACTTCCAGGTTCACCCTGAGTGTGACCCTTCCCACCCTGTGTTGTGCAGGAGTAAATAGGTTACATCCTGCCTTACCCTGGAGGCACCACCTCAACAGACTTTAGTAGCGGCTTCTGTGAAGGTTTAAAGGTTACAAGGCATCAAATATTATACATTTTATCTTAGCCAACATAAAGGTACTTTTGGTCTTGACAAAAGATACAGTTTCTAAATGAGCATAGCTTTTGTTTTTTAAGTGCCAAGACTCTGAAACATTTCTATTATTATTATTATTATTATTATTATTATTATTATTATTATTAACGTCATACTAGAGAAAAGTGCCTCTCCTGTTCAGAATGGGTGGCAAGTGCAGAAACATGGTGAAACCAGTTTATTGTTTACATTTTCAGACAATAAAACACACAAGACCACCGGGGCTCCTCCCTCAGCCCAATCAACCTCAGAGGCTGGGGCTACCCCCTTTAGCCTCTGTCCCAGGGTGTGGAAGGGAGAGCAATCAGGATACCCTGGAATGTCTCTAAGTTCTGTTCTGAGCAGGCTCTGAGGGTTGCCACCCTGATCCAGGCAAGCGCCCTGGCCCTCACAAGGGCTTTGCCACTCCCATTCTAAGTACTGCCCTGGGGCCTCGGTCTTCCTTTTCACGCTTACAGGTCTTGCATCTGGGGAAGGCTGGACTTTTTTCCTCCCGGAGGATCACCATCCTCCTTCACCCACTGTCCTTCAGGAGCAAACTCTCTCAGGACTGAGGCTCAGGAGACCAGTCACATCAGTTCAGAGAGGCCTCTGCACCCCACCTCTGCACCTTGCCTGACTGCGGAGGAAGATCGCGGATACTAGAGTTACAGAGGTTCTTTGCTGGTGCAGCTCGCACACACAGACAAGTAATCCCCAAAGTTGTTTTCATCCTCCTCATCTTCCTTTGCTGCCCAACCTTTCCTCCCGGACTCTAGCAGCACACACCCACACGCAGACACACACATGCATCCCTGCAGCTTCAATTTACCAGTTTAGATTTGGCGCGTTGCAAAAATTCTTCCATGTCTCTGCTAGGGACTGGGACCAGGGGTCCGATTGAAGAGCGCCTAGAGAGGAGAGCTGCGGGGACTTGAACGGGATCTCTAGAAAGTGGTCGCTCTGCGCAGGGACCAGCCGCTCCCTAGGCGGGCCGGCCGGGACTGAGCCCTTCTTGCTTCCTCTGGGCCGCTTGCCCAGCCCACGCCCCGCGGCAGCTACAGCTCCGACTCTGTCCTAATAAGGAAAGTGGGTGTGCCGCCCGGGAGCCCAAGGACCGCCACCCGCCTGCTGGCACGCGCCTTCGGGGGCCCTGACGCGGGGCAGCAGGTGGGGGTGGCGAGGGGCTCCTCGGCCAATCGCAGAGCCCCGCGGTGGCCTCCTGACGCGGTGCGCTGAAAGATGCTGCAACCATGGACAGCGCCCAGAAGTGCACGCCAAGTGCCAGGGGCTGCTGCAGAGTGACACTACTGCAGGCCTCACTGAGGACAGCAGCCAGCAAGGAAAGATGGAAAGAGGGGCCCAGGCCCCAGGAGGAGGCCTTGTCCTCGGCCAGCGCCTCTCTGGCTGGCTGGCACTGTACTGAGAGCCTCAGTGGTCACTTAATGAACTGGTCTGTTGCCCTGGACCAGAATGCACTCAGGGAGATTGGCTGGAGCTGGGAGGGAGGGAGGGAGGGACTGGGGGAGGGAGGGCGATATTGCTGAGCGCTAAAAGCATGCGACCTTGATGGCTAATAACCAGAAGAGCTGGCTGGGAGGTTGTGTAGGCTGTAACTTTTCTCCCTACCCTCCAAGCATAGCCATCTAGCAGCCAACATTCTCTGCAGCTCAGTATAAAATGGATTAGATGCCTTTGCGTGGGCCCTGAGGCTAATGAGTAGCTGTGTTCTCCTGCAGCTTCTATCTCCTCTGGATATGTGTGTTCAGGAAAAGCTGGGCAGCACAAACTGGCAGTTTCACAGACCAGCATCGTGAGCATCACTGAGCTTATTAGAAATGTACTCTTGGCCCCCACCACTGAACACCTCATTCTCAGGTATGTCTATGTACACTCACATTTTAAAACCACAGCAAGAAACATCTACATTTGCAGCTGTGAGCTTATTCTACACTAGGGAGGTTCGTGTACATTTGTTACTCAGGCTCCCAGGCTCCTTTATTCACTGAGTGTTTGCACACTGCCTGTAAGAGACCCATTGCCCTCTCCTTAGCCCATAGTGCCTTACTTAACACTTTGTGCCTTAGTACAGAGGTGCCTTTAGTTACAGTATACTAACCAGAGGCTTCAAAACCCCTGTGAGCAGGCTCCTGTTCCCGTCCAACTAAATCAGCCTCATGTGTCATGAGGCCACAGCATCAGCCTGGTGTCAGTGTGCTGCCCATGAATCAGTGCAGCCAGGAGGCTCCGATTTCTAATGAACTCCAGCATGTGTCTGAATCACTGACAAGATAATGACCTGGAGATTTCTGGGCCACATGCCTGTGTGTGCTTAAGGCTGTGCAGATCTACCAGTCTCCCAAGGTTTGCACAGGTTTGAGATTTAGGCGCCACCCTTTGAGAATAAAGCTTGCTCACCATGCCTCCCCGACACATGCATTCACCGGTGGAATCACCGGTGCCCTTTCTGAACTTTCGCTTAGCAACTTAGGTTTTCTACTGGGCTATACATTGCTTGACTGCATGTTTACATCCTCCCACAAGCTGTGAGCTCCACAGAAACCTCACCTACCTCATTCATAGCTGGGTCTCTAACACGACGTGTTATGTGCCTGTAGATCCTCACTAAACATGTTAATGGATGAATGAGTGTATGGGAAGAGCGTGTGTGTGTGTGTGTGTGTGTGTGTGTGTGTGTGTGTATACATGTTATCCTTTCTGTCTAATTCTGTCTCTGTTACTTTCTCACTCCTTGTATGCACTTGCACATTTCCTAATTAAATCATTTTTCATTCAGAAAACCCTAAAGAGAAGAAGCCATCAGAGTGGTTTCATGCAATTAGAGGGAAAGCGATGGGACTGCAAAGCTCCAGGGTGAGTTCAGGTGATGGGCAGTGTGGAAGTTGCAGATCCTAATCTGCTTTCTCTGCTGACTTAAGGAACTCAAAACCATACAGATAAAATGGTGCAGACAGTCTCACTGACATTATAGAAAAAAATTCAGAGAACTCTTCTAGCCTGTGGCTCCACGGGAGGATTTAGCGAATGTCGCATGGCAGTGTTTTATACCTCTGACCTTTTTCTTTATTCTTTTCCCCACTCCTTCTTTCTTTTTCTTTTGAAAAAAGACCTTAGCAGTTCAGGCTGACCTAGAACCATGTAGCCTAGGCTATCCTTGAATTCACGGCAATTCTCATTCCTCAGCCTCCCAAGTACTATGATTGCAGATGGTTAATCTGGTCCTGACTTTTGATTCACATTCTGGGTAGATTATTATTACACAGCCTAGAAATAGCAAAACATTCCTTGATGATTTCAAATTTCAAAACCTTTCTGCCTACTTTTTTTTTCTGCTAACGGTGACCCTTCAAAAGTTTGCCAAATTTCCCAACTCATAAAATCTTCCTGAATTTGACCACCTGTACTATTTTACTAATGCCATAGCAAAAAAAAAAAAATCCCACAAACTCACTACTTAAAACATATAAATTTGTTATCTTAAAGTTCTGTAGGTTGATAATCCAATCCAAGTCTCACTGGACAAAAGCAACTTGTCGATATAGTTGTACTCTTCCTGGTGGCTCTAGGAAAAATCCAGTCTTTTCCAGCAACTAGAAGTTTCTATTTTCCTTGATGTATGGCCCCTTCATCCTTAAAACCAACAACGTCATATTTCTCTGATGACTCTCCCAGCTTTCTCCTCCCCATTTCTGTGCTAGAGGCTGGTCCCAGGCTCTGAGCAAGCATTCTACTGCCAAGCCATTATCTCCATCCTCTCAAAATATTTGACACAGGGGTCTCACTAAGGTACCCCAGCTGGCCTTGAACTCACTCTGTAGCTAGGCAGACCTTGACTTTCCAATCTTCCTGCCCCAGTCTCCTGAATATTTGGTAATGTGAGCTGGTACAAGGAAGTATTGTGGAGTATCAACCAGAGAAGACAACTCGGACATGGATTTGAGTCCATAGGAAGTCTTAGCTAGCCAGTGACTACACTGGGTTTCTGAGATCCCAGTGTAGCCCCAAACCTTTTGTAGGCTGCACTTTTAAGCACAAAAACCTTATCCTGGGTTGAAATACTTTAGTATTTCTTATCAGAACAGTAAGCCAGAAGCAGAACTATAGTTCTTTCACTTCTTCCTTCAACGTACCTGCAGTCTTGGCTATGCTCCGGTTAACATGTCTAACTCTCGATGCATAAGGCATGGTCCAGGCCTTCAATAGGCTCAGAGGGCAGTCACTGTAGTGCAATGTTAAACGCAGCAGCGGAGAAGTGGATCAGGATTCGGTAGTAGTTTTGATGTAGTACCATTTAGCAACTAAAGACTGTATCCTTATTCTTGATCTATGCAGCACACTAAACAAGGCTAACGATTCTTTGACATTGGTCCTACACAAAGTCAAGTCTATATTCTCTCTCCTTGAGTCTAGAACAATCCCATGACTCTACAAACAATCAAATATAGTGAAAGTCCTTATCTTGTCCATATCTTACACTGTCAGCTTCTCTTTTTACTTCTTGAAATATATACTCTCGGAAGCTGCCTTATGCTGTGAGGAAGCTGGAGTCACCTTAAGGAGAGTCCCAAACACAGAGGAGCAGGGACTGCTGTGAGCAGACCAGTTGCAGCCATGTATAAAGAATTGTCGGATGAAGCAAAGAAGTGCAGACCGACAGAAGCCGGATGTAGATCGCTCCTGAGAGACACAGCCAGAATACAGCAAATACAGAGGCGAATGCCAGCAGCAAACCACTGAACTGAGAATAGGTCCCCTATTGAAGGAATCAGAGAAAGAACTGGAAGAGCTTGAAGGGGCTCGAGATCCCAAAAGTACAACAATGCCAAGCAACCAGAGCTTCCAGGGACTAAGCCACTACCTAAAGACTATACATGGACTGACCCTGGACTCTGACCCCATAGGTAGCAATGAATATACTAGTAAGAGCACCAGTGGAAGGGGAAGCCCTGGGTCCTGCTAAGACTGAACCCCCAGTGAACTAGTCTATGGGGGGAGGGCGGCAATGGTGGGAGGGTTGGGAGGGGAACACCCATAAGGAAGGGGAGGGGGGAGGGGGATGTTTGCCCGGAAACCGGGAAAGGGAATAACACTCGAAATGTATATAAGAAATACTCAAGTTAATAAAAAAAAAAGAAATTTGTAACAAAAAAAAAAAAAAAAAGAATTGTCTTCCCTCCTACAGCCTAGGGATTCCAATGTGGAATAGAAGTAGACAGTGTCGCCGGGCTCTGCCCAGAATCCTAGCTGGCCACTTACACACTAAGCATTTATTACTGCACTAAGCACTAACAGTCTTTGGTCTCTGTGCTTCAGTACCTCCTTTTATAAAGCTGGAGTAACTTCCGCCCTTTACAGTCATTGTGCAGCCCACCTACAATCTCATCAGCAAGAGGCCCTGCTCCCAGTCAGCAAGGCCATCACTGCTCTTGCAGTAACATCAGTGGAAGGGGAGCTCTTCTGGAACGGGAGCTCTTCCGTGAATCCGTGAAGCAAGGAGGAGTCTCAGGAGCATTGGGAATGGATCGACAGTCACTGAAATGTACTGACACCCCCCCCACTGCAGTTCCTGTCTGACCCCACCACACAACACTGCCTATAGGTTTGCTCCTTCGGTGTCTGGATGATACATAATGGCAAACTCATTTCCAGAAAGGCGCCACAGGTGTTTCTTATCAGCAACACATCCACCCTCACAGATGGCTGGTGACATTTAAGTTTCTCAGAGCCCGTGCCCTTCGAATTCCCGTTGACTCCACTCCCATGGGGTACCTGATCTTTCTTCACAGACTCTCATGTGAACATGAATTCTTATTGTTATTAGCGCCCGAGGGGACCTTTATAGTTTTTCTCTCCAGGGCTGCTTCTTTAACAGGGAGGAAGGTAACTGTGGCTATCTTCTCGGTTACAAACATCAAGTGGCATATGCTATCCCCTTTAAAATGAAGCACAGTAGATGCTGAGTCACCGATTGTGTACATTTCCATCTTCTATCTCACTGGTCACCCCACTCTGACCCCCTGCCCTAACAGGGGAAGTCCCATTGGTACCTACTTTGAACTCACTGCTGTGATACAGGAAGGAGCTGCATCTCCCATAGAATTCGGTTAGAACAAGTTGGAGGCTTGTTTGAGGATGGAAAGCAGAGAGTAGACAAAGGTTTATTAGCCTGAGTCCTTTGTTCAGCTTCTCAGCATCTAAGAAACGCCTGGTTTTTATCCTTTGGATGATCAGAAGTGACACATTTTGACAAATAGTAGTGAGAGGAATTGCTTTTTAAATGTATTTTGTCAAGGCTATTAAATTCTTTAAAGATGGGGTTTGAAAGACTTGTTTCTCTTTTAAAGAAAAACAACCAAACATACACAAAGATTATTCATAGAGCTGTTACATTCCCTCCTTCTGCTAAGAAAGAAGAAAGGGCTTATAGAACTTGAACTAGGCAGGGCCAAGCCCACTCAGGAGAATATCCTGAGAGTCAAATGTCCAGGCTTTGAACAGGGCACACAGCACTTGCGTCATTTCTGGGAAGCACAGACATCTCATGGAGTGAGTAATGAATTTAATTTGAAAGGACAGCAGAGAGGGCAAGAGCTCTGAGTCATCAGGACAATGGGCAGCGGCTGTCACTTTAAGATCCGCAGCTGCTGAAAAATAAAGCAGATGGCTATAAAGTCTCCCCCTCCTCAACCATCTGACTAAGGCCAGCGCATTCACACCTTACACACTCTCCCCCTTCAATTCCCTTCACAACGACACTGGCTGTCTCACAAAAACCATGTCCCGTGGCTGAGTGTGCTGGACATTGCCTGTGTTGGAGGCTTGGAAGCTGGTGTCCAGTAGTAAGGGCCTCAGGAGAGGTCGTCAGATGTCTTGGACATCACCTTCACAGGGGATTAAAGTTGGTCACGTGGTAAGTTGGTTCCCTTTAGAACAGAGTGTCAGGAAAGATCAAGGTTGAGCACATCTGAGCCTTTGTGTTTCTCACCTTGTGAGCCCTTTTGTACAAATGCTTACTGTTTCGACTCCACCTCATCAGACCCAACAAAACACCAACCAAGGGTCTTTAGACCTCCAAGCTATGAGTCAAAAAAATAAACAAAAGCAAAAACAAAACAACAACAATAATAAATAAATAAATTAACCTCTGTATTTTGTAAGCATACAGGCAATGATATTTTGTTATAGTAATTCAGAACAGAGAAAGGGTTGGATTTTCACTTTCAATGGAAAGGCTCCACCATGTATTGCCTTTAGGAATGTATTTGGCAAGGGGATTGGAAGGCTGATAATTTTCAAGGTCTGAGATTCTAATAACATGATGTCTCATCTCTGAAGCAGCCTTCTGAGATGACTGTTGTGACCAGCATTGACCTGTTTTAGAAATAAAGAAACTGGAGTTCCTGATTGTTTGTTGAGGTGGTCAAACTGAACTCCAGTCTCTAGATTTCAAAGTCCTCATCCTTTTTCTTTAGACAGCCACTTCCTTTGTCACAGTTGCTTTCCATGAGGCATCACTACAGTGTTCTTTTTGTAACCATAGAATTCATTCTTCTAATAATGGAACAGGCCGGTTTCATTCAAAGATGTGAAAACTAGGAGCAGAAATGTCATCTGCACAAAATTATTCAAGCAGCAAGTAGCCAGATCAGGATTCCAACTCAGGCACCAGGTTCCTGAGCCCAGGGCTACATCTGAAGCACACGATTGCCTGAGCATTGTCATACACAGGTCAGTGGTCCATCTGACAAAGGAAATTTGTGGATGGGGAAGAAATAAGAACATGCCCCACTGCCCCTTATAATCAAGAATGAGCTGGCCACACCTGGCCAGTGCTGCTTTGAACACAGAGACCTCAAACTGTTGCTCAAATATGTGCCAAAGTGACCAGCAAAAGGAAAGAGCCGTGTGTCCCAGAAGCACAGGTGGCATCCTAGGTCTTCTGACACTCCTGCCATAGGCTGTGGCTCTTTTCTATGCTTCTTTTCTAGGATGCATTCAGAGACGTTTCTCCCCACCACTCCTTGCCATCTCTGGGTGGAGAGGGAAAACAAAGCAACAGTAACCCCTTTAAAACCAGGTTTGAAACAACAACTCAGCAACTGGACACCGTCACTCTGTTGCTATTTCCAAACTGCAGGAAGAGGTCAATGTGGTCATTTGCTTGATTAACAATAAATCCACATAGACCCAGGTCCATTGCAGCTGGTTGAAAACACTTATTGACTGTAAAGCACAAGAAGAAATGTCAAGGAAATCACCCAAGCAAACCAGTAAGAGTCAGGAGCTTTGAAAATGGCATGCAAGTTACGCTGAAGGCGGTGATAGCCAATAAATGCCTGTTTAACCTGCACCTCTCCTCATGTCTCTCCAGTGGTGCTCCCCTGCTCCAGAGGCTAAGCATCTACCTCACCTTGCTGAGTCATCCCACTACATCCAGCAACATGACCTTTCCAGATAATTGCTTCCTCAGTTAATGATAGTGATAAGTGATTTTCAATCCCTCCCAAGCTGAAGCCTCACAGAGGAGAGTGCATGAACCAGAGAAACAGGAAAAAATAAACAGAGGCATTTTGAACTGCTTATTTAGGTTTTATCAAAATGGGTCAAAACGATGGCTTTTAATTATATTCAAAGATGATGTCTTCTAGAATGCTGGCTCAAGCTAATTTAGATCTAGAAACATGGCAGATGGGGAAATACAGCAAATCACTAAGACTGGAATAATTGTTGGGTGGGCCACAGAAGGAAAAAAAATGTTACCTACTCAAACAGTTCAAATCTACCTCCATTCCTTTCGATGTCTACCTGGTTGGTGAGCTTGTCTGTTTCTAGGACTCTGCTTCAGATAAAATGATAAAAAGACATATTATAAAACCATTTACTATCTTTAATTTTTATATTATGTATGTGTACCTGTGTGGGGATGGATGCATGTCATTGCAGTGGCCCCCGGAGGGCTGAAGATCAGAGTGTTTGTTACGGGCAGTTGTGAGCCAGCTGTCATGGGTGCTAAACACAAGTCCTCTGCAAGAGCAGCACACACTCTTAACTGCTGAGTCACCTCTCCAGCTCAGGAAACAATCTAAAAATAATCTAAAAAAAATGTACGTCTGCTTATTGCCATTGAAATTCCTCAGATATTTATGCAAGGGAATATGGCTATTTGAAACTGGATAATTGGAGCTGTGTAGACACTTGAACTGTGCTTGTAGAAGTGGAGGACTAGGGTAGAGAGAAATCTGCATCTCTACCCTGTGTGATGACCTAGCAATGGCCGAGAAACCCTGGGGACTCAGGAACTGAGCACATTTAAGGTAGACCTAAATGTGGAGAAAACACGTAGAGAAAGTGTGAAGGAATCCAAGAATTTCTGGGCTGTGCAAACACACTCATGGCAAATCTTTGCAATGGTCTCGTTCTAACACAGGTACTTGTGTAGCCACAGGAGATGCATATAGACAGGAGGTATAGAAACTTTAGGGAGAGGGAACAAACGAGGCTCAGTATGGGTCACTCCCAAATAAGAGCCCATGCAGTGGGTAGGGTAGGGAGCCAAAGCAAGAAAGTCTCTCTGGCCTGCTCTTATTTTCCAAGGAAAAAACAAATTAGCATACACAAAATGTAGCTCAGCACCTGTCTCACACAGAGAATGCTAGCTCCTCAAGCCCTCATGTACCTTTTAATAGAGGCTTCTTTCTTTTTTTTTTTTACTGGATTTTTAAATTTACATTTCAAATATTATCCCCTTCCCTGGTTTCCTATCCATAAACCCCCTATCTGATTCCCTCTCCCCCTTCTTCTTCTTCTCCCTACCCACCCATCCCTTCCCACCTCCCCACCCTGACATTCCCCTACACTGGGGCATAGAACCTTGGCAGGACCAAGGGCTTCTCCTCCCATTAATGCCCAACAAGGCCAGTCTCTGCTACATAGGCAGCTGGAGTCATGGGTCTGTCCATGTGTACTCTTTGGATGGTGATTTAGTCCCTGGGAGCTCTGATTTGTTGGTATTGTTGTTCTTATGGGGTTGCAAACCCCTTCAGCTCCTTCAACCCTTTCTCTAACTCCTCCATTGGGGACCCCGTTCTCAGTTCAATGGTTAGCTGCAAGCATCTGCCTCTGTATTTGTCATGCTTTGGCAGAGCCTCTCAGGAGACAGCTATATCAGGCGCCTATCAGCTTGCACTTCTTGGCATCAGCCATAATGTCTGGGTTTGGTGGCTGTATATGGGCTGGATCCCCAGGTGGGACAGTCTCTGGATGGCCTTTCCTTCAGTCTCTGCTCCAAACTTTGTCTCCGTATTTCCTCCTGTGAATATTTTTGTTCCCCCTTTTAAGAAGGACTGAAGCATCCGCACTTTGGTCGTCCTTCTTCTTAAGTTTTATGTGGTCTTGTTTCTGTTGACAGGGCATTTGATGACTCTACAACTGTGGCTGACCTGGCTCACTGAACCACTGGATTTCAAGCCTTACATATTGAATCTAGTCCTCCCTCTATGCGTACATATGAACACTCATTCTCCCAAGCAGACAATGGAGGCTTGTTGAGGTATGAGCTGGAGGATTCCTGCTCTCATCAGGTAGGAGAGCAGCATTCTTCCACAAGGATATGTCCTTTTAGAGATGTGAGGAATAGCATACATTTTTTATGAGCAAAGCAAACAGATCATGAGCTTTGACTGTGGTGAAAGAGGCCAATGTGTTTGTTGCGTAACCCAATGGCAAAGAGGAACTGAGTTCTCATTTCATTACTGAGCCTTCTTCATAATCATTTTGCAGACTGGATAGCATCACCCTACAGTTAGATTACACAGTGGGCAAGCACTTAGTTCTTGGCAACACTGGCAACAGGTGTACTTAGTAAAGAACTTCTCCAAGGTCAAGGAGAGCCTTCTGGGGGCATAAATGGATGAGCACGGAACCTGCAAGATTCTGATCACCTTTTCTTTTCTCCCAGTGTTCCAAACTTTAATGTTCCTTGTGCATCAACAACGTGTGCCAAAACAATTATTTTAAAGGATTTTCTAAATAACAATTCTCCAAAGTGCAAGTATGTCTGGAATTATCACATAACTGTGCCAAGTCTCCGTAAAACACAGCTGTCCTTAATGGACCACACTGACCCATAAGAATCAAAATGCCAGCCAAAATAGACATTATTTTTCAACCTCCAAATGAAAAGAAAAAGAAAAAGAATAGGCATTATGAATTATCAGTATTAGAGTATCCACATTGCAACTAGCAAGTACTTCTATTTCTAAATGCCAGTGTCTATTTTGAAGTACAAACAAAAGAGTTCTTTAAAAATAAATATTAAGAATGGCTTTACGCCCACTTCCCAATGGTGCAGTGTGGGTGTAAGTGGCCAGCTCTCTGAACCATGGGAAAATTCTGACTGTACCATTGACCAATGTTCATGGAGTATCTCATTCTCTCACACAAGATTCAGATGTCTCCTCTGGAGAGAAAGAGCATGCATGCGTGTACTTGGGGGCTCAGGTCAATGTATAAGACCTGAAGTCCAATGGTCCAGAGAGCAAATTCACCTACATAGTGCCCAGTTAAGAAAGAGCACGAGACCAATGAATGAGGAAATACAGACAACTCCTTGTGAGCTAAAAATCATTGGGTGTCGGCATGCCACCCTCTGTGCTGAAGACACATGAAAGGGCTTTAAAAGGTGATACCATGTGACTCAAAGGCTTATGCTAGATATATGTTATCAGAAATAGTCGAGGACGTGGTAAAAGGATACGTGCATAAAAATGTTTGCCATGGGTAATTTATAACATCAAACTTTTTACAGTTACTCTTCATAAATGCAGTAAAAGGGGCTCCATTTTGTTCACACCTTCTGCCCCATCCTCCATCCTTTGGAATCTCTGAACTTTTACTTTCTCTAAATTTTCACTTCCTAGGGATGCTGTAGAGTTGGAAGCAAACAGCATGTATCCGAGTCAAACTTCATCCACTTATCAAAGCAAATTAAAAAAAATACCTTCCTTCATTTTGATTTGGATCTGGTTTGCAACTGAGTCTCACTGTGTAGTCTAGACTGGAGTTAAACTTACAAACACTCACTTTGATCTCCTGGATGTGGATTACGTGTATGGGCCACCAGCACTGCTTCCCATTTTCAGTAATGAACTTAATAATTCATTCCTTTTTATCACCAAGAGGCAAGAGAGTATTCCAAATTCTAAATTCTATCTCCTTTCTCATCCATAACAGGAATGTATGTTCCATGATGAATACATGTTTTCCCTAGGACACTATATATATATATATATATATATATATATATATATATATATATATATATATGTATAATAATTTTTTTCACTAGTTGAGTGACTGAATCATGTTTTCCTTTTCAGAGAAGACATCAGTGTCACAATGCTTCTGCAAGTGTTATAGTATGTAGAAGAGATTTTGCAAATGTGCTTAAGGATCTTGAGTTAGCTGATTATTTTGGGGTATCTGCTGAGTACCCCCTGTAAACCTGTAGTCCTTATAGGAAGAAGATATAAAGGCCAATGTCAAAGAAAATCTGGAGATTTTGAAGAGAATCTGGAGTCAGAATGATGTGGCCAAATGAATGTGGGAAACCTCTAGAAGCAGGGGAAAGTATATAATGGAAGATCCTTCCCTCAAACTCTCAGGAGTGCACCTTTGCCAACACACTGCTCTTTGCCTTGTAAGACTCATGACTCCAGTTCTGACCTCAAGAATGGAAAAATACCTCATTATTGTTTAAGCCACAGCAGCAGTAAGAAGCAGACCCAGATGATTGAGTTCCACATGCCCTTTAATCTCTTTCCTGCAAATGTTCCCTTAAACCTGGAAATCTAAAAATGACATTTCCAAAGATCTATTACAGCTACAGTCTAACCATTGCTATAATTCCATTTAGACCCATTTTAGAAATCAGAGATGAGGCAAAGATGATTTGACCAAATGTCACTAGAAAAACATGTTTGTCAGGGCAAATTCTGGTGGCAGCTTAGTGCTTCATAGAAATCAGTAAGCAGCTGAGAAGGAGGCGGGATGGATTCCCAAATTCCCAGCAACTTTCTAACTTCTCACCTTCCTGAAAGAAGGGGCTGTCCATCCAGATAGTAGGTGAGCCCTAGGAGTCTCCAAGGGCTCGGCCTAGACATGGCCTGCCAGTACTCCCAATTTCCTATGCAGCTAACTCTGTGTCTTCAACTTCTCTCTCCTTAAAACAAATACAGTTGTCTCTTTGCCACATCAAAACCTAGATTGATGCATCCTAAGGTCTTACACCATCCCTGGGGAGGGAGAAGCTCCCTCATGATGGATAAGACCTTGATGTTCTCAGAGTCTCACATCCGGTAACAGGCAATCCTAACACGCCCACTGCAGCCTCAGGACCACACAACTCTTCCTGCCCCTGCTGTATTACGCAAGTCATTTGCTTAAAACTCGAGTTTGAGTTTTAAGGTACAACAAATACGATTGTAATTTTCATGGGTCCCAGCAATAGGGAATGCTCTCAAAAATTTAAAGACCTTGGAAGTTAGGGAAATGGCTCAATCAGTAAAGTCCTTAGTGCATATTCATGAGGACCCAAGTTCAGTTTCCCAGCACCCACGTCAAAACTCAAGAATAGTGGCACATACTTATGATTCTTGCCCTGGGGAGGCAGACAGATGAGTGTGCCTGGCTAGCTGGCTTAGCCAAATGAGTAAACTTTGGATTCAAAGAGAGACCCTGTCTCAAAAATATTAGGATATAGATCCACCATAAAGGTTACCCACCATCCCCTCTGGCCTCTGCATACAGGTATGCTGGTACATACATACAACACATCTACACAAAAATATTTAAGGACATTGCATAAAATAATACCCCTTAGTCTTGTAAAAATAAGTTTGAATATCCACAATGAAAAAATAATAATATGTGAGTGTCAGGTTCTGAGAACAGAGGACATTTATTATTATTCTCCCTTCGAAAGTTCAGCACAGGCTCTAGAATTCTATTTACATAAATTTGGGCCTTCGATTCTGAAAGACAGACAGTCTTTTTGTATAGGAATCTTCAACATGTGAATGCTTGCAAAAAATTAAAATAAAAATAAAAAACCACAACTGTCTTCAGAATCTTTCAGAGTTCTCAGAAATCATTTAGAATTCTCAAAATATAATCTACATTTCTCATACTTTAAAAATGACTTTTTATAAGTACACACAGAATGATAGGTTGAGAGAACCAAGATCACTGGAAGTAACAAATTTAGTTAAAGATGTCACTGAGAAAGGCTCAATTAAGCCAGAGCTGTCTACAGCTCTGTCCTGCTCTGGTCATTTTGACTTGTCCCTTAGTCCCTCAGTTTTTGAAAGAGCTTAGGCAGAGAATGATAATATTTTCCTAAATAGAGTCACATATTAAGCAGTTTGGGCTCTAAGGACCATCTAGTCTCTGTTTCAACTATTCAGTTCTGTCTTTGTAGCTACAGAAGTCGTTAAGGCACAAAGCCAATGAGCATAAATACAATAAAACTGTATTTGTGAGCACTGAAACTGGGATTTTGTACTGTTTTCACATTTGCAATACACACTACTATTCTGCGGACATTTTACCGGCCATTTTAAAAATGGATACACACTTGTTAACCATGTCATAGGAATACAGGCTAGGTTTGATCGACAGGTCAGTCCCTTCTGTGAACCTGGTTCTGGGCCTCCATCTTGTACAAATTCTCATTGTGATGAAGATGTGGCCAGGATGGAGATCTTGCCTTCTGAGTCCCAGCATTTCCAGGAGAGGAGGGGTAACTTTTTTTTTGTTTTGTTTTTGTTGTCTTTTCTTCCAATTCACTTCCTCCTCCTACCTCCAGAGTGATCTCTAAACACCACAGAAGCTTTCCCTGATAATATCAGAGTACTTTCTTGTTAAATGAGCAGGGCAGTTACAGACCACCAGGGAGCAAGACTCCCCCAGAGCTCTTCCTCTCAGGTTTTCACCCCTTGCTCCAAATAGTGTTGATTTTTTTCGTTTCTCCAGAAAAGTCATGTGCAGTCACTAGCTGTCACCTCACCAGCTGTGCAGGATGGAGTAACTGAAGGCTCAGACCTCCGGGGTGGGGGCTTTCTGTCTGCTGCATAAAGGGGCTTTAGAGACCTTTGGCATGGTGCAAGGAGCAACAACTGTAATGTGACAATGACAACAGCAGAGGGAGGAGAAGGCAGTAAGACAAGGGGCTTAGTGCCCTGTGCTGCCCAAGGCTCCCTGCCCATAGGGACTGAGTGATCTGTCTCAGCAGGGGTACGGGCCACTAGCACCGTTGTGGCTTTTCCTCACTAAAAGCTTATGCTGTGCCCACTGCAACACTGTGGAAGTCCCAGCAGAGCCAGAATTTAGCATCTCAATCAAAAGCCCATGTTTTCCCCCAATGCTTTAAAGAAAGCCAAATCGACTTGAAGAGTATAGAGAATTTTCTCATAATCATTGAATCTCAGGGAAATGAAAAATGGAAAGATTAAGCTTGAGGAAGGAGGCTGGAAGAACACCATGAAGATGAATTAGCAATGTCTTTTAAATGTTATAAAGATTAAAAGGGCAGTATAACATAATCACAAGAGGAGTGAGTCACAGCCTTATGATGTCACTGGGATCCATTTTTATCTGACCACTTCACTGATTAAAAAGAATTTTTTTTGCAATCCTAGCGTTTTAAATGGTTTCAGATTCTGACATGCGGATGTTAACTTTTAAGTTGTACACATATCTTAGGAACGTTTCCTGTGAATGAAGAAGAATAGGAGCCTGGACTTAGTCCTATTCTCCCAGTCTACCTTGTATCCACATTCTCTTCACAGAACAACAGCTCTCTGGGCCTATCCTTCTTCCATTAGGAGTTTTTCCTGATTACTTCAGGTAAAGAAACAGTTACCAGAAGTCTCTGGCTGTGTTCTCACTCACAAAGGTTACTCAGCCAAACCTTCTTGATGCAGATCTAACAGTTTGGGCTTCAGTGGTCATTAGCATCACTTCTAAGAAACAAGTCTGGTGGGTGTCATTCATCAAAAGGAGCAAAATCTGTGCCACAGTGGTCCTAATTGCCACATTTACTCAGATGGCTGTGCTTATCCACAAGAGAAAATAATGCCAGGTGGCTGTTGGGACTTCCAGCAAAGGCCTGTGAGGCAACAAGACCCAGTTCTGTGGGATGGTGCCTTCCTTAAGTAGGTTTTCTATCGCAGTGATTAAACATTAGGACCAAAAGCAGCCTGAGACAGAAAGGGTTTATTCCTTACAGTTTTCAGTCCATCACTGAGGAGAGGCAGGGCAGGAAAGCAAACAGCACAGCAATCTGAAGAGCTGATTCAGAGGCTGTAAAAGAATGCGGCTTACCAGCTTGCTTTCTCCAGGTTTGCTTAGATTGATTTCTTAAAACACCAGAACCAGTAGCCCAGGGTTGATACTGCCCACAGTTGACATGTTTCCATGGAAATCAACCTTTAGTCATGAAAATGTACCACAGGCTTGCCTGCAGGCCAATCTGGTAGAGGCATTTTCTCAATTGAGGTTCCCTTTTTCAAAATGACTCAAGCTCGTGTCAGATAGATATAAAACTAGACAGCATAAAATATAGACAGCACTTACGCTTATAGAGTACTTCGAGATGGAGGTAATAATCCTGGCAACTAAGGCACGGCCTTCTCATCCACTGCAGCATGTGCCTGTCAGTAGGAAAGCATTTCTATTCCTCACAAGACATAGGGATGCTGGAGATCGCTGGCCCCTCTCCTGCCCCCAGTCAACTCTGGAGACAATAGCTTTATGACTTGTTGTAATTTCAATTCTGATTGAAGGGTATCTTTCTCTTAAATATAATATTTTCTACCTTCTCCCTGAGTTCAACAAGAATTTATAAACATGTTTATCCTCATTAATCTGTCATATGTAGTGAAGGTTGTTCATCACTCCTGCTCCTGTTAAACCCACAGAAGTAGAAACCTCAAAACCTGGTTTTAATTTGTTTTTATTATTATTAATTATATTTTGGGATGGAAGCTTATGCATGTGAGTGTGGGTACCTGCAGAGGTCAGAGGCATCAAACGCCTTCAGAGTGAGTTAGGAGTGATTGTGAGCTGCCGTGCTTGGGATTCTGGGGAACTAATCCAGGTCCCCTAGAAGAGCAATGCTTGCTTGTAGCCACTAAGCTATCTCTCTAATCCCTAAGATCTTCTCTGAAAACTGGAGTCTGTACCAGAATTACATGAAATGTTAATGGAACTTTTGACAAATGCCTAGGATTCTCCCTAATTTGGTTATATTTTATATTAATTCATATTTGTTTTTAGATTACTCCATCTATTTTGTTTTAAACATCACACAGTGAATTTTCTATACAGAAGGAAGATCAGAGAGACAAAAGTGCATATCCCAGGAAATTTATACAACCCTGGGATTCATGTGTGGCTGAGATGCCCCCCTTTTATGAATTCATCAGTAATCTTGTATCCCCAACTATAACATATCAAAATCTGTGTCCTAAACAATATGTATTTTGTCAAGCAGGAAGTACTCTCACCAACCAGAGAAGAAAACTTTGTTCAAGCAAGTTTCCCTGTCCAGTTTCTGAATTCCATTGTTGCAGGAATGACCTCTGAAAAGGGTAACTTTGGCATTTTAGAGTAAATGAGGTTGATTCCTTTCAGTGATATGACTTTTTTCTATAGGAGAACTGTCCTCTGTGTTGTGGTTTCTGTTGAGGTTTGCAGTACTCCAGGAACCTGAGCCTTAAGAAGGTAGAGGACACCTCAACTGAGCACCTTCGATGGCTGGGCACTCAGAGGGAAGTTAGACAGGCTTCCCAGTCTCACCCTCCATGGTTCCTTCATGATAGCTGGCTAATATGATCTGCTCTTGCAACGCAGCTATGAATCACTGGGGATATGTTCTAAGGATAGTCACTAGAGAATTCCATCATTATGTGAACCCCAGAGTATACCTAGATGGGTGATTTAGTCCGTACAAGAGGCCTCTTAACAAAACGAAGGACCTACTTAAACAGGACACGTACGTGGCTACTGCTGGTGTATGTGCTACACTGCTTCACAGCAGACTTTTCTAAGGATGAGGAGAGCAGACGTACAGTCTAAAATAAACTCAAGCCGAGGTCTGCGCATAGAGCTGCATCGCTGGGGTTTTATGCCAGCACAGGCAGTTTGCTGACCCATCCTCACCACTGACAGAGCAAGGAACCACAATGAACCTGAATGATGGTCTTAACATCAGTGGACCAGGACACAAGACAAACAAACAAACAAACAAACAGAGGAAAACTATCAAAAAAAATAAGCAAATAACAACAAAACCAATCAAAGAAAGCCCCCCAGAATTATAGATATTTATCTTTAGGCAGAAAAGGCGGGGCCTCTCTCCAAACTTCTATCTGGAGGAAAGAGTCACATGACCCTTCTGCAGCAACGTGAAAACTTATGACAGAGTAAAGAATTGTTTTAAAAGACATATATGGGTTGGGGATTTAGCTCAGTGGTAGAGCGCTTGCCTAGCAAGTGCAAGGCCATGGGTTCGGTCCTCAGCTCTGAAAAAAAATAAAAAATAAAAGACATATATAAGAAATATGACAATCCTACAACTGATAGAGGGCTTATATCCAAAATATACAAAGAACTCAAGGGAGACAAATAACCCTATTAAAAAATGGGGTTCACGTTCTGGAAATCAGTCTGGAGGTTCCTCAGAAAATTGGACATTGAACTGCCTGAGGATCCAGCTATACCTCTCTTGGGCATATACCCAAAAGATGCCTCAACATATAAAAGAGACACGTGCTCCACTATGTTCATCACAGCCTTATTTATAATAGCCAGAAAATGGAAAGAACCCAGATGCCCTTCAACAGAGGAATGGATACAGAAAATGTGGTACATCTACACAATGGAATATTACTCAGCTATCAAAAACAACGAGTTTATGAAATTCGTAGGCAAATGGTTGGAACTGGAAAATATCATCCTGAGTGAGCTAACCCAATCACAGAAAGACATACATGGTATGCACTCATTGATAAGTGGCTATTAGCCCAAATGCTTGAATTACCCTAGATCCCTAGAACAAACGAAACTCAAGATGGATGATCAAAATGTGAATGCTTCACTCCTTCTTTAAATGAGGAAAAAGAATACCCTTGGCAGGGAAGGGAGAGGCAAAGATTAAAACAGAGACTGAAGGAACACCCATTCAGAGCCTGCCCCACAGGTGGCCCATACATATACAGCCACCCAATTGGACAAGATGGATGAAGCAAAGAAGTGCAGACCGACAGGAGCCGGATGTAGATCGCTCCTGAGAGACACAGCCAGAATACAGCAAATACAGAGGCGAATGCCAGCAGCAAACCACTGAACTGAGAATAGGTCCCCTGTTGAAGGAATCAGAGAAAGAACTGGAAGAGCTTGAAGGGGCTCGAGACCCCAAAAGTACAACAATGTCAAGCAACCAGAGCTTCCAGGGACTAAGCCACTACCTAAAGACTATACATGGACTGACCCTGGACTCTGGCCCCATAGGTAGCAATGAATATCCTAGTAAGAGCACCAGTGGAAGGGGAAGCCCTGGGTCCTGCTAAGACTGAACCCCCAGTGAACTAGACTATGGGGGGAGGGCGGCAATGGGGGGAGGGTTGGGAGGGGGACACCCATAAGGAAGGGGAGGGGGGAGGGGGATGTTTGCCCGGAAACCGGGAAAGGGAATAACACTTGAAATGTATATAAGAAATACTCAAGTTAATAAAAAAAAATATTTATCAAAAAAAAATGGGGTTCAGAGTTAAACAAAGAATTCACAACTGAGGAATGCCGAATGACTGAGAAACACCTAAAGAAATGTTCAACATCTTTAGTCATAAGGGAAATGCAAATCAAAACAACCCTGAGATTTCACCTCACACCAGTGAGAATGACTAAGATCAAAACTCAGGTGACAGCAGATGCTGTCGAGGATGTGGAGAAAGAGGAACACTCCTCCATTGTTGTTGGGATTGCAGACTGGTACAACCATTCTGGAAATCAGTCTGGAAGTTCCTCAGAAAATTGGACATTGAACTACCTGAGGACCCAGCTATACCTTTCTTGGGCATATACCCAAAAGATGCCCCAACATATAACAAAGACACGTGCTCCACTATGTTCATAGCAGCCTTATTTATAATAGCCAGAAGCTGAAAAAAAAAACCCAGATACCCTTCAACAGAGGAATGGATACAGAAAATGTGGTACATCTACACAATGGAATATTACTCAGCTATCAAAAACAACGACTTTATGAAATTCGTAGGCAAATGGATGGAACTGGAAAATATCATCCTGAGTGAGGTAACCCAATCACAGAAAAACACACATGGTATGCACTCATTGATAAGTGGCTATTAGCCCAAATGCTTGAATTACCCTAGATGCATAGAACACATTAAACTCAAGAAGGATGGCCAATATGCGGATGATTCATTCCTTCTTTAAAATGGGAGCAAGAATACCCTTGGGAGGGAATAGGGAGGCAAAGTTTAGAACAGAGTCTGAAGGAACGCTCATTCAGAGCCTGCCCCATATGTGGCCCATACATATACAGCCACCAAACTAGATAAGATGGATGAAGCAAAGAAGTGCAGGCTGAAAGGAACCAGACGTAGATCTCTCCTGAGAGACACAGCCAGAATACAGCAAATACATAGGCGAATACCATCATTAAACCACTGAACTGAGAACAGGACCCCCGCTGAAGGATTCAGAGAAAGGACTGAAAGAGCTTGAAGGGGCTTGAGACCCCATATGAACAACAATGCCAACCAATCAGAGCTTCCAGGGACTAAGCCACTACCCAAAGACTATACATGGACTGGGCTCCAACTGCATAGGTAGAAATGAATACCCTAGTAACAGCACCAGTGGAAGGGGAAGCCCTTGGTCCTGCCAAGACTGAACCCCCAGTGAATGTGATTGTTGGGAAGGGCGGTAATGGGGGAGGATGGGGAGGGGAACACCCATATAGAAGGGGAAGGGTTAGGGGGATGTTGGCCTGGAAACCGAGAAAGGGAATAACAATTGAAATGTAAATAAGAAATACCCAATTTAATAAAGATGGAGGAAAAAATTATGTGATGGTTTGTATATGCTTGGCCCAGGGAGTGGCCCTATGAGGAGGTGATCCTGCCTTGATGATAATGGACTGAACTTCTGTTTGTTTGTTTTTTTTCCTTTTTCTTTTTTTCGGAGCTGGGGACTGAACCCAGGGCCTTCCGCTTGCTAGGCAAGCACTCTACCACTGAGCTAAATCCCCAACCCCTGGACTGAACTTCTGAACCTGTAGGCCAGCCCTAGTTAAATGTTGTCCTTATAAGAAAAGAAAGGAAATATGACAAATAATAAAATATAAAAATTATCTCAAACAATGTTCATTGTCCCTAGAAATTAGGGAAATGCAAAAACCCAACTTTGAGATTTCATCTTACCCCAGTCATAATGGCAAAGATCAGCTAAATGTCCAACAACAAACTCTATAGGGAACGTGAGGGAAAGGAGCTTCATTAACTGTCAGTGAGATTTCAAATTGATGTGGTCACTTTGGAAATCAGTGTGAACAATTCTCAAAAGGCTAAAAATGAATCTAACATATGACCCATCCATACTAGTCCTTGGCATATAGCCAAAGGACGCCCATCCCACTTCACAGACACTTCCTGGTTCTAATCACAGCAGCTAGGAAATGGAAATAATGTATATGTCCTTCAACTGATGAATAGATAAGGGAAATGTGGTAGTGAACATATACTATGGAATAGTATTCAGCTGTAAAGAAAAATGGAATCATGAGACTCACAGGTAAATGGATGAAACTAGAAAAGATCATATTGAGTGATATGCCCCAGATCTAGGAAGATAAACATTGCATGATATCTCTCATCTGAGGCTCCTACCTCCAAGTCTGCAGATGGAAGGACATGTCCTAGAATAATTGCTGAAGTCAGGAGAGTACGCGGGATTATTAGAGGGGTAGGGGAGCAATATAGATGGGGATCACAGGTAGGATACATGTAATCTGAAGGGATAAATGGGAAAAAGAGGGGCCTGCTCACTAGGGAAGGAGGAAGAAGATAAACACAGAAGGAGTAAGGAGGGTGAAATAACAGTCTGAAAATGTTATAAAGAATCGTATTGAATCTACTGAAAAATACCATAGTACTTGTGAATCAGTGTATACGTATACAAATACAGTTTAAATAAAAATTTCTGTCCTGGTTGACAATGGACACTCCAAGAGAAAACGACCATCAAACAAAACCCAACAGCAGGCATGGAAAGCCTTCTTCTATGTTTGTGAAGATTTCCCAAGAAACTTCCAAAATATATAGTTATTACCCTTATAGTTATAGTTATTTATAGTTAATTATGGTTATTATCCCAGTGGTAGAAGACAAGTCCCCATGCTGAAGACAGTGTACTTCAGACGCAGGGTCCAGAGTTCCCTGAACTGGAACTAACATAAAGGCACACTCCCTGAGGACTAGAGGTTAAGCTTCCAAAGGAGTGGAGCAGCCAGCAGTTCTGTGCAGTTATGATGCCTACAAACATCATCCATGACCAGCAGAGCATAGTTACCCTAAAGGTACAGCAGTGGTGCAATACTTTTAGTAAACTACAGCTCTCTAGTTGGACATAAGACCTCTTGACAAGGAGGAAATCACTCCTGGTACTGGAAACCAGGCCTAATGAAGCCATTGATCTTGTCTCCCCTCCCCCGCATCCTGGAGCTAAGGACTGAACCCAGGGCCTTGTGCTTGCTAGGCAAGCGCTCTACCACAGAGCTAAAGAAGAACCTTTAACTGCTAGTTTACTAAACCAGCTTAATCCCTAACTTCATTCTAAATATTTGTCCTTATACCCACAGATAAATGTAATCCTACTCAAGAAAATTTCTCTTTTTCAACTCTTGCCCAAAAGATCAGGAATCATTGAAGAAGAATGGGCAAGATCCATGGGCAAGAAAGATGATAAAATCCAGAGGGACAGAAAGTTTTCTGCAAGTTTGTGCTTCCTAGGAACATCAGCGGTACACTCATGAAGCTGCAGTTATGTTTACTCTTGCTTAGCATGACTGCCCAAAAACCAATGACAAGACCAGTTCCATGACATGCTGACATGAAGGGAGAAAGCTCATGGGGCTACAACCCTGCGTAAGTAGCCACAGGCAAATGGGGAATGCTGAGAGAAGGAGAAATGGCCTTCCCAGGAAAGAACCCTCAGTTGGTTATTCCATACGCAGGGGTCAGCTCGGAGACCTTGTGCATATAGGTAACATTATACTGACTGAGTAGGTTATATTTAAGAATATGAGGGTGTGTGTGTATACATATGTACATACATATATATATATATAAACAATGAAAGAAAAATAGGCATGAATCTCAAAGAGAGGAAGGGATACATGGGAGAAGTTCAGAGGAGGAAAAGGGGGGATAATGTAATTATATTATAATCTCCAAAAATTAAAAAAAAATTTAAAGCAAAACAGAAAAAATGTTCTTGAAGCTGACATAAGAACCGTTTTAACCTAAATTTCTATAGAAAACAAAAAAAAGTTCTACCCAAAAGTTTATAATTTCTGAGTTTTTCTTTAAAATAATAACATCATTTATAAAAACTATCAACTTGATGGCATAAAATCCTGGTTGTGTTTCACTGAAACTTTCAGTAAAGTTAATAGAAAAGGCGTAAAGAGTTGGGGGTTTGGCTCAGTGGTAGAGCGCTTGCCTAGAAAGCGCAACGCCCTGGGTTCGGTCCCCAGCTCCAGAAAAAAAAAAAAAAAAAAAAAAAAAAAAAAAAGAAAAGGCGTAAAGAGTGATAAGTTGGCTGAGGGGGTATGGTGGTTTGTACAGGGTTGACCCCCAACAGACTTATGTATTTGAATGCTTGGCCCATGGGGAATGTCACTATTAGGAGGTGTGGCCTTGCTGGAGGAAGTGTGGCCCTGTTGGAGGAAGTGTGTCCCTGTGAGGTGGGCTTTGAGGTCTCCAGTGCTCAAACTCTACCCAGTGTAGAAAAGTTTCTTTCTGGCTGCTTGGAGAAGACAGTCTCTTCCTGGCTGCCTTCATTTCAAGATAAAGAACTTTCAGCTCCTTTTTCATCACCAAATCTGCCTGTACAATGCTGTGGTTCCCACCATGATGATAATGGGCTGAACCTCTGAACCTGTAAGGCAGGCCCATTAAATGTTTGCCTTTATAAGAGTTGCCTTGGTCATGATGCCGCTTCACAGTAATAAAGCCCAAACTAAGACCAGAGGTGAAGGCTGTTACAGCCAATACCAACTGACTCAGAACAGTTCTCCTCTACCATACAATGTTATGGTACACACATACACACACATGCGCACGCACACACACACACACACAAATAATTTTTTAAATATATATCATCAAAATAAAAGTAAATAAACAGTTTCACACCTACCAAGACTGCAAGTCCTGCATGCCCTTGCTTGAGCTGCCGAAACAAACACAAACTAAGTACTTCATGAGATTTGAAGCTGGGTTAAAGCTCAGTGGTAGAGGGATTAGCATAGGTACTGGGTTCATGTCCCAGAACCACAAACAACAAAAACAAACAAACAAACAAAAACCAGAGCCAGACACTTATTCTCTCGCTGCTCTGGAAACTTGGAGTCCAAAAGGGATCAGCAGGGTTGGTTCCTCAATGAGAATCTATTCAGTGAGCTACTCCTGCATTCTGATGATCCCTGGCAACCTACCGCATCCTGGCTTTGAGCAGCGTGATCCCAACCTCTGCTCCGTCCCAGGGGACTTTCCCTGTGTGCATCTGTTCTCCTCCCTTAGGGACACTCAGCATGTTGGCTTAACAGGTAAGCCCAGTGCCCTCCCTTTAACTTGCTGATACACAATGTTTCATTCTCAAATATGGTCACAACCACAGGTGTCTGAGGCAGAACTTCAACATAGCTTATTGGGGAAGCTGATTTGTTAAAGACTAAATTTGTTAAAGACTAAAGGCTTCATGCAACATATGTTCTAGCAAAAATGACAGACAGACAGACAGACAGACAGACAGACAGACAGACAGATCCATCCCAAGAAAAGAGGCCAAGGACCCAAGAAGCATGGAATCTCATTAAAAAAAATATGATGCTATGTCTCAGGACGACATTGACATCAACTACAGAACTAGTAACCCATGTCTCTGCCTTTAAGAAGAGGAAGAAGGCATCATGATTTTGAGCGTGCGGGGAAGAAGTTTACTGAGAGAAACAAAAGATGGGTAATTAAGGATATTCTCACAGGTGTGCAAGTTTCAAAGTAACTAACCAAGTTATAAAAAGTAACACCTCGATATCTAGCACCACAAGAAATAGAGAATTTCAGGAAGATAAAATGTCAGTCCCAAATGGGAAACGATCATTTTAAATGGGGTATGTGGAGGTTTAGAGGGAGGGAAAGAGGAAGGGGGGAAATAGTGTCATTATATTTTAGTTTTAAAAACTAAGAAAATTTTAAAAGGAAAGAGAATTACTACTCACATTAAAAAAGGAAAACCTTGGAAAATTATAATTAAATTTTATTACATTGAAACAATATTGGGCTGGTCCTAAACACTTTCAAGATCCTTTAACAGTGAAAGTACTGGATGCTGGTTTAATCAGGGTCGTCCCCAGGGGGCAAAGAATGGAAAGGAAGTGATATTTAAGAGGGTAAAAATTTCAACTATTATAAATGGAAATGAATAAATAATGTCGAGATGATAACAAATCAAGAACTATCTTACGGCATAACCTTAAGTGCACAGATCGATATAAAAGATAAGCGTCAGGACTAAACTTTTGCCCCTGAGGGGTACAGCTGCGGTGGCAGTCGTGACAGGCACCCGGGTCCACTGTGATCACAATATCTTTGTAGCTAATTGATTTTTATCAATCTTTCTTAAAAAAAATCTTTTGCTGTTAGTTGTGTTTAAAGTTTTGAAGAAAACTGTTTTGCGGTAGAAACTTTGTCTGGAAGAACTGGCTTTTCCTCTACCGTTGCAAAAATCTTCTTCCTGTGGTTTTATTACATTTCACAGTTGTTAGGTTCTTACATGGAGCCTGCCCACTGCCACTGTTGGCTCTGGTTGGCACCAAGTACAGTCTGACCAAATAGGATCTGAACAAATGTGCTTCCCCTAAGAAGTGCCAATCACTCCAAGCCTGGCAGTAGTCCCGCCCAGAGTCGAGCGGGACACTAACCCACTTCCAGCCTCCCCCTTCCTCCTCATCCCATCCGAACACAAGTTTAATGGATCAATTTCTTTGTGGGTTCCTGACCCCACTTCCCACTGCAGCATCTTGCTATGATCACTGCTACTTTCTGATGGCCAAACTTCATACTTAAAATCAGCTCCTGTGTGTGTGTGTGTGTGTGTGTGTGTGTGTGTGTGTGTGTGTGTGTGTGTGTGTGTTTTAGGGTGGACTGAACTTCAAAGAGTTTTTCTTCTACCCCACCCCACCCCAGGCACTCACAGGCCTCATTTTCCCAGCAGAAGGCTGTGTGGGAGAGGAGACAGAAAGGTTGTCCTCCAGATGCAGCATGGCAGGACTGATGTACATAAGAACTCACAGAGACTTTGACAACACACGTATCATCTGCACAGGTTCAAACCGTTCAAACTGAAAAGTTCAAGACAGTCCCAGCACTGAGGAGGAGAGGTGAACACAAAGTCCTACCCCTAGCCAAGAAGCTATTTGTAATTGAAAACTGCTGGGAAAGGAACTATCAGGTTTTTCCCAAGGGAGTGTCACTGGGTATACTAACCACACTGCAGGGCAGGCCTGGTGCCTAGGAGTAGCTGATCTGTACAAAATGGGCTGTATGGTTTTTATGTACTTCTTTGTGTGTGTGTTGGGGGGGGGGTTCATTCTGATTTTTTTGTCTTATTTTATGAATGAAAGAAAGGTAAAGGAAAGGACATAACTGTTCCTAGGTAGGGAAGAGAGAGGCTACTGTAGATAAGAAGTAGTATGTGTCCAGAAGCAGAAACATCTGGGGGAATCCAGAGGGGACATGACCAGGCTGAGCTGGGCTGCATGGAGAGACTGGGAGGGGGTGGGAGAGGAAAGAGGGGGAAACCAGATGCAGCAGCCAGGAAGCCAAAGGTAACAAAAATGTCTGGATTATATGGGAAGAGCATTTGGGGAAGGGCAGCATAACTCCTGGGATGGAGAGTTCAGGGTAGAGGGTGGGGTATGCCAGCCATACCCTGTAACAAGTAGGGAGTGAAGGATGCTGGGAAAACCTGAGGCCAGGTTCACTTTGATGTTAAATAGGTACCTCAGCCACTTGTGCTAGGTTTGAAACTTAAAGTTTTACCATCATTCCTTTCCTTCCTTCCTTTCCCCTCCCTTCCCTTCCCTTCCCTTCCCTTCCCTTCCCTCCCCTTCCCTTCCCTTCTCTTCTCTTCTCTTCTCTTCTTTCTCTCTCTCTCCTTCCTTCTTTCTCTCTCCCTCTTTTTCTTTCTTTTTTCTTGCTTTGCTTTATCTTCATTTTTGCTGTTTTTCAGAGAGAGAGAGAGAGAGAGAGAGAGAGAGAGAGAGAGAACATGAAGTTGGATTGGTAGGGAGGTGGGGAGATTTGGGAGGATGGGGGAGGGGAAAGAATATGACCAAAATATATTATATGAAATTTTAGAAATAAATGTGTTTATTTGTTTTGGATCAGAGCTAACAGTTTAGTATCTTCTTAGGAATTTTCCTGTTAATTCCATCAGAAAAATGACAGGCATTTTCCTGTCTAAATGTTGTTCTTATGTCTGTAGACCTAGTACCGAGTCGAGTGCTAGACTATTTCAGTAAGTTTCTGTTACTAGGCAATTTTGGCTCTTTTCTGTTAGGACCTTTTGTCTCCTTATCAGCTGGTACCTTCATCCCATTTCCTCTAGATCAGCACCAGTTTCTTTCTTTTTTATATAAACATAGAAATAATTTCTGTACAGTTTTGCCTTATTCACTCTGACTTTGATATCTGGAATTTCTTACTCTTTTTTTTTCCCTCTCAGTGCTGGTTCAAACACAAGCCATGGTTGATTGTCTTGTTGACCTTCTGTTGCTGTATTGGAGGGTTAGAGTCTGTGATGGCGGAGTGGAGGAATAGCTAAGAGCTCACATCTTGATCCACAATCATGAGACAGAGAAAGAGAGCATGACAGGGATTACAGGAGTCTTTTGAAACCTCAAATTTCTCCCCCAGTGACACACCTCCTCCAACAAGACCATGCATCCTTCTAAAACAGTTCCACCAACTAGAGACCAAGTATTCAAATCTATGAGCTTATGGAGGCCCATTCTCGTTTGAGCCCACTACATTAGGCATTCACCAAAGGCTGTTGAAAAATATCTAACTGATTAAAAAGCTGAAAGGATAAACAAATCCATTTCTGAGAATCTCAACAGAGCCTCAGCTACATTTTTCCATCCATTAAATATTAATAAAAAATACAGCAAAAGCTTCCCGGAGAACTGTCATCCATTCTTTAGGAAGTTCTTTCTCACTGCAACGCAAAGGAACAAGTGCTTAAGACAAGTTTGCATACCCTTCAGTGTCAAATGATGAAATGTCCAGGAGGTTCATCAAGGACATTGTGAGTTAAACCAGCTTTCATCAGTGCTGTTCTCTGTAAGTGTAAGCTTACAGGACTGCCTTGTAAGAGGGATCTACCCTGAAAATGTTCCTTAAAATTGGTACCCCCCTCCAGGGACTAAGCCCCTACCCAAAGGCTATACATGGACTGACCCTGGACTCTGACCCCATAGGTAGCAATGAATAGCCTAGTAAGAGCACCAGTGGAAGGGGAAGCCCTGGGTCCTGCTAAGACTGAACCCCCAGTGAACTAGACTATGGGGGGAGGGCGGCAATGGGGGGAGGGTTGGGAGGGGAACACCCATAAGGAAGGGGAGGGGGGAGGGGGATGTTTGCCCAAAAACCGGGAAAGGGATTAACACTCGAAATGTATATAAGAAATACTCAAGTTAATAAAAAAAAATTGGTACCCCAGTCCTCCTCCACCATCATAGGAATGCTTAGCCATGTTCTGTACTCTGTGATCTTCTCTAAATGTCAACCTACAACCAGGGACCCTCACGAGACCCTTGGCAGTCAGTCTTTATGAAGCACCATGGGCCACACAAGAACTCAACTCAGCGATAGACATGGTCTCTATTACTTGAATCATGGATAAACAGGCCTGCACACTTGTAAATCCCTTTAAGCTATATCCTTAAAAATGTCTGAATCTTGCTGTATATAAATTATATTTCAGCAGTTTTCTTTAAAAGATACTGGGGTGTAGCTCAGTACTTGAGTATGGGTCTAACGCATTTGAGGTTCTGGGTTCAATTAATAGCACTGCAAAAACAAAAACTATGGCTAGCGTAGTGGCAAGGCAAGGCCTAAATACTGAATTTGATTCACACACACTGTAATAACAGTTTTGAAACATAAGAATTAAAGAGTTATACAAATGTAATGTGTGACCAGAGGCCCTCCAAAACAGAATAGGCTATTGCTTTGCTGTGCTCTTTTGCCCACCAGAACTTAATGGTGAGACCCTCTTAGTAAAATACCGTACACTTTGATCATAGGATACAGAGAAATGAAATTGGAATATGGCTGGAATCTACCTTACTAACTTGCTTTCTTTGGTGCCAAAAGGTACTGTGTGGGCTGCAGGGGGGAAAAAGTCCTCTACAGTCTTAACACTGCAAAGTATAAAAATGACCTACCTGGCAAGATATCCCTTTTAGTGCAATAGTTGCATGACTCTTACAGGCTCAACCAATCACTTTCTGATTCGATTTGAAGACTGTTCCACAGGAAAGGCATGTTTCCGGTATTGTGAACCTGGTCAGGAACCACAGGCCATGTGTGTGTGTGTGTGTGTGTGTGTGTGTGTGTGTGTGTGTGTGTGTGTGTGTGTGTGTTGGGGGCAGGAGAACTGCTACAGTTTTGCTAAGGGGCATGTTGTCACACTGCCTGCTAAATTACTCGTGTGACTATTCATAGATGAATGCTGTGCCCAGCCGTCATCAGAGAGCCTTCTTACTGCCCTGATAGTGGTGAGAGCAGAAGCCCATGGCTTACCAACGTGCTGAGAGCATAAGTGGTCGTGGAATGCACAGTCCTCAGTGATTGGTATCACCCTTCTAAATCACAGGGAACATCATAGAAGAGGGAAAAGAAAAAAACGTAAGAGCCGAAAGATGGGGAAGTATGAAGCAAAAACATGTCTTCTGCACAGATCCAGGGCACCTAAGTCATTTAACTCACTACATGTGTGGTTCTATCCAATACCCACACAGGATTGGCCCCATCAACATTTCATTATGTATAAGGTGTGGGGAGGATGCTGAACAGACCACCAGCAGAACAATTAAAGGGAAGTCTCCACTGTTGCACTCAAGACTCTACCACATCTTGGTGCTAAGGCCACCCTTCCCACACTGTTCCCCACCTGTCACTGACCATGAGTAGCACAGGAGTCAGGCCACTCCTGGGAGAGACAGCACTCTTCCATTGTTCTCTCTTTGTAGCCTCCACACTGCAGCGCTCTCAGAACAACACCAGAGCTGTCACTGCTGTCTGACTTTTCCCAACCAATCCTGCACATTCCTCTCACAATGTTTACCTAGTGTTTCCTGACTGTATGATGCCATCCTCATATCTGCTCCTCCAGAGACTCAAATGAACACAATCACTTATAAAAAGAATAGATCAAATTAACAAGCAATACAGCAAGGAAAGATGTCATGCACCTACTAAGAACACCTAAGCATGCTTACAAGCTACATGCCTGGCCATTTTCTTAAGTTGATATTCACTGTGAGGTCCAAGGGATTGAGGTTCCCCTGGAGCCACTGACTGATCTTAAGTTTATTGAAAACTGCCTCCAGGTCTCTCACCAAACTCTACACAGATCTCAAGGCAAATGAATTAATGGTCTCTGTCACTGTCTGCTCTGAAGGGCACACTAAAAAGATTGTTAAGGGAAAAATTCAGGCCACAGAGATCATGATGCTGAACCTTGAGGAACTGACTGTGCCTGGCTAGCTCTGATTTAATTACTTGAAACAACTGAGCCTATCACAGGCCTCCAAGACGGAACACAGTGTCTGACCATGGCTTAATACCATCACCTTGCCAATAAATCCTGCAGTGCTAGTCTGAGCACCGAGCTCTGCTGTGGTTTGGGTGTGGTTTGTTTCTTTGGGATCCATGTATTAGAAGTTTGCCCCGTATTGGAAAACAGTAAATCTTTAAGTGGTAACTAGCCTGAGCAGGGACTAAACTCATTGCAGGGATGCTCACAAAAGGGATTAGCATAATTCTCCTTGACCTCAGTCTCTCTCTGGGGTTTCTTCTCATTGAATCTATCTCACATAGACCCCACCACTCTGAAGCCATCCTCAATGAGTTCCTTACCAAAGCCAGCATCAACATCAACAGCATATTTTTGACATAATCCTGTTTTCTTTATAATCCAGCTTCAGGTAGATTTTTATTATGGTAACAGCAGACAGACTAACAGACATGTTCTGTTACTTTTTGTATGAGAATTGGCTTTGCTATCACAGAAATCTGACTTAAGATTGGTTCAACATAGCATAAATTCTCTTTCTCTCCCTCCCTCCTCTTCCCTCTCTGTCTCTGGCTTTTCAGACAGAGTCTATGTATACAGCTCAGGGTGACTTGGAACTCACTAAGAGACCGGCCTGGCCTGGAGCTCAGAAGTCTCAAGTCTCAACCTCCCAAATGATGGGAGTACAGGCTCTCTCCAGGACACCCAGCTTGACTTTGGATGTTTCCACCTGAAAAGCCATGTTGTGCCTAACACTCTACTTCCCAACACCAAGATAGAAAGTACACAGTGCCTCTACTTGATGAGGAGTCCATGCTTTGTAACTTAAAACTGCAACTTTATCGTTGGTGGCTGCTTCTACAGAACAGAAGAAAGGGACTCAGATAATCAAGACAAAATAGGGCAGAGTTATTTAAGAGAAGGCTTCTTGGGCTGGAGAAACGTTCAGCTGTGAAAGGCTGGGCTCTCACCTGAAAGTAAAAGAGACGACTCCCTCTCTGATATGTCTTCTCTAACTACATTCCAAGTAAGTCATAGTGTGTTTTGCTTGTCCATTCACTTCTCACACTAATTAACTTAGTGTCCTTTAGTCTCGGTCTTCTAATCCCTCATCCTTACCTTAATTGCAGCCAGGAATGTCCCTCCCACTCCTCATCAGACAATGTCCACATGTTCCTATGGACACAGATGCATATGCCCATGGGCATCCACACAAGATACACTCTGCCTTTCTATTCATTTAGATGGATGGTCCAGTTCCTCTCTACACCCAGCTCCTAGAGACACACATTCTCAAGGTGATTAATAGCAGCATCCCTTTGATCTCATCTGTGTTATCCATTTCTCCGTGACTTCTGGATCAACTTCAGTCATTGTTTAACAGAACCCCAGAAAATACAATGAAATACCAACAACTTAACTCATCAACCGCAACAAAACACCTTAATTCCCCACTGCAGAGCAAGTGCATCGTCCTTTCCTGCACAGACCCTGAAACTGGCTATTTTGTCTCAAGCTGTCTCCAGATCTTCTCTCCAGTGAAACTACTTTGGCCATCAACCTTGCTCCAGTCTTGTCAAAGGCAACAATGACCACAACATTGCTAAGACACCTTGCCATTCTCAGTTGATGACGTCTTCCTCCTTCTAGCTTCTTGGGTCCCAAATCCTCTCTTTATCTTACTTCCTCATTCAATTGGTAATGTATTCTTATTGACCCTGTTTTCAAACATACAGATCTGGTTGTTTCACATTGCTGTTGCTGCTCCAAACCATGGTCATGGTCATCTCTTCTCAGGGTCTCTGTAGTAGCCCCTTAACTGATTTGCCCACTCTTATCCTTGTCTCTACAATCCTAACATAGCAATATATGTATGTATCTGTGTGTCCATGTGTGCATGTGCATGCAAAGGCTAGAAGACACCTCAGACAGGGTCCTTCTGTGGCCTGGAACCCACAACTAAGGCTAGACTGACTAGACAACAAGCCACAGGAATCTGTCTGTCCCCACCTCCTTGGTATTGTGTATCTTCACTTTTCCTTCTTTATTTCTTGACCAGACAATAAAAGGTAGAGCTTCCAGGCTTACAAAGAAGGCCTAATGGCTGGCCTGGATTAGTTCTTGTTTAGTCCCACCAGTCTTCTTCATGCACAGTAGAGGACCTCAGGAACATGAGTTGGCACGGCTGAACTTGTAAGTCTGTTTTTCAGGTGCATCGTGAGTTAGAGAGCTGTACTTCTGCAGTTATTTAAACGCTATCTTCCCTGGGGACACTCGGCACCCTCCTCACAGTACATCTACACCCTTAGCTGATGCTCCTCATCTGAGATGGGGTTACACACAGTTACAGCTGTGCCTTCCAGTGTCATAAGCAGCGGTGTTTCTAGTCTTCTTTCTCTAGGGTGTTTTGTTTTGTTGTAGTGCAGTGGTTCTCAAATTACGGGTCATGACCCCTTTAGTGTCAAATGACCCTTTCATAGGGATCGAATATTAGTAATCATATCAGATATTTACATTACAATTCATAACAGTAGCAAAATTACAGTTACGAAGTAGCAACAAAATAATTTTATAGTTATAAACTCTATAGAGTGGTATTAAAGGCTCACAGCGTTAGGAAACTTGAGAAGCACTATTCCCATGGTCATTGCTTTAGGATAATTTCCAGGAATGAAAATAAAGATTATATGATTGTTATGGTCAACTGAGTGGGATTTGAATGAAATACAGTGCATATTTATTTAATATGATCAATATAAATATATTTGGTTAGTACCGTTTCTAAAACAGTGCTTTTTCCAATTCAGGAATAGGACGCGTCTCAGCGTTTCTTTGGGTCATCTAACACCATGTGCTCCACCATCCATTCAGACAGGATGGCTTAAGGGCTTTAAGGCTAATTCCCAGCCACGTCGCACTCTCGTTTCCGTTGGAACGGGAAGAGCTCATAGACTGCAATCCTGGGAAAGTCTGCTGATTGTTCATTTTAGTATTTCATCCAAATGCTTTAGTAGTTCAGCATTCTAGCTGTATATCGGCTGTTGTCTTGGCTCTTCAAGGAGGATAAGCTGTGATCTGTAGACAAAGTAATTGTGCTTTGTCCTCTTCCTTTCAATACAGGCATGTCAGATTTATTCTGTACTGCTCCGGGCAGCACCTCCATAACTAACATTTCGGTCACCCTCTTTCCTTTCCTGCAGGTGAAGAAGGGCTTTCAATGCTTCGCTAGCACATGGTTTCATTGTTGATTTCTAAGAAACAAACTGCACAATGTCTAGAACAGGTTCTTTCCCGTCTTAATTTTTAACTGGAGTTAAGGTTTATCAACTAAAAAAAAGAGAGATAACATACACTCTTACTTATTTACATCTCTTATGAATTAATCGTTTCTTTATATTGAAACTTCTGTTTCTACTGTCAACTCTGCTTGGTCACTATTTTGATTAACATGTTGATATTGCTTTTACGGGCATGACTGATTTAATTTGCTAGCTTTGGACAGCAATTCTACGTGTGGCTTCCTTTTAGCACACATCCTCCTACCTAGTCTCGGCATCAGAGTAGCCCAACACTTCAGAACAAGTTAGGATTGTTTCCCAGCTCTTCGACTCACTGTACTGGGATTGTCAGTTCTGTAAAATTTGACAACTAACATTAAAATATCTAGGTGTAGTAGACCACATACAGTTCAATCTCTCCAATCTTATTTGTCTATATACATTTTATTTCTTAACTCAGTGTTACATAGCCTTTTTTAAAAAATTTACAATTCATCAAAATGCTCAAATATGGCATGAGATAACAAATTAACACGTGACTCTTTAGGTTACCCTTCTCCACCTGTGGTTAAACTACTCTTACTATCACAGTAACATAATCAAATGTTTCCACTCCATTAGATATGCTAAAAACTGTATCCATTTTCTTATTTTTCTGAAATACACAGTATTTGTTTTTCCATAAAAGCGAAGGAGACACCATTATTGTTATTGTAGAGGGAGTGGAATTTGTCTGGAAGTTTTTTATGTTAATTCTTCATTTATACATTGTTGTATGTATTGAATATCACATCTGATACAGTAAACTGAAGACACTGTCAGGAGGTCTCCTTCGATGGGTCCAGTTCTGCCTGATGGGTGGGGGACTCATGTGAATGCACTGCCTGTTTTTAATTGTTTTTCTCAATGTTCTAGGCATGGAACCTCATAATAACAGAATTTACATGTATATGCATTTAGTTTCTTAGCTGTTATTTAAATTCCTCAAATCTTTTTTTTATTAGTTATATTTCTTTACTTACATTTCAAATGGTATTCCCTTTCCCGGTTTCCTATCAAGCCTGAATACCCACTCCCCTCCCCCATATATGTGTTCCCCCCATCCACCTCCCTTACCGCCCCCCTGACATTCCCCTGCACTGGGGGTCCAACCTTGGCAGAAGCAAGGGCTTCCCCTTCCACTGGTGCCCCAACAAGGCTATTCTCGGCTACATATGCAGTTGGAGCCCTGGGTCAGTCCATGTATAGTCTTTCGATAGTGGTTTAGTCCCTGGAAGCTCTGGTTGGTTGACATTGTTGTTCTTATGGGGTTGCAAGTCCCTTCAGTTCTTTTAATCCTTCTTCAAATTCCCCCCAAAGGGGGTCCTGTTCTCAGTTCAGTGATTTGCTGCTAACATTGACCTCTGTACTGGACATGCTCTGGATGTGTCTCTCAGGAGAGAGCTGGAGAGATAGCCGTTAAAGGCTAGGCTTACAACCAAAAATATAAGAAATTCCTCAAATCTTAACCATTTACTCTGTCTGCTAATTTCTAAAGTCCTGTGTCTTAGCAGTTAGCATGTAGCTCAGTATATAGACACTCCCATGTGTAAGCTATGCTTTAGAGTGAAGTCTAGCAGTAGTAAGTATTGGCGAGGCTGCACGTGTCAGCATTAACTATTTCCATGTGACCTTCGTCCACCATTGAGTTTTATTCTAGTTGCAGTTGCTATTATAAAAGTTCCCTTCTTGTTTGAACTCATTTAGTGTATTTCCCCTTTGTTTTCCACCTTTATGTTAATTTCTAGGTGTGACATTTACTGATGGCATATCATTTCTGTGTTAGTTTTTATGATTACTGAAATTCTTGGTGGACTCCTGACTCTCCTTGGCACTTTAGTGATGCACTGTACATGGTTTTCCTCTGGCAGAAACTCCGTTCACTGTGCCAGCGCATCCTCTGTGTGGCACTCACCGTTTCCAAACAGTTAGTGATCTCAGTCGGCGCTCTGGATGGGAGATGCATACCAAATGTGTCTGTGTTCGCTGATTTCTTAAGTCTATTAGGTGACCCGGGGAGAGAAGCAGTACAGAGAGTGCACTAGGTTCCAAGAACAGTTTGTTGTCTGGAATCGGGGTAGACACTTTTGGCAGGTACTGACAGCCATCCAAAGACGGCCCAGTTCTCTTCCCCAAATCCTCTACAGTGCCTCTGTGCCACGCCTCGCTGAGCACCTGCCCGGGTGTGTCAGGAGACACTAACCCACTTTCACCAGAGCACGGTTCTCCAACCTGTCACCATGGTTCAACCAGGGATGTTTCCTCTTCCTCTTCAAACCCCCAGGATTCCCAGTGTCTTCTGTGCCTTCTGGCATAGCTCCCATTTGTCTTGCCTCTGACTGCTAGTGTATGGATTAAAAGTCCTGGGACTGGAGAGATAGCTCAGCGGTTAAGAGCACTGACTGCTCTTCTAGAGGTCCTGAGTTCAATTCCCAGCAACCACATGGTGGCTCGCGACCATCTGTAATGGGATCTGATGCCCTTTTCTGGCATGCAGGTTTATATGCAAATAGAGTACTAAATTACATAAAATAAATAAAATTCTGTTCCTTAAATCCTATTCAAGTACACATGCCCACACAAAGACCATCATAACTGTAGAAGCATATAGAGTAATGCTTATTAGATCGGTGATTCTCAGACTATGGTCCCACAGCCTGGACCATATTTAGTCTTTACCACCGGGAAACAAACATGTAGTGGCAGAGGCCAGGGATGCTCTGACAATGAATGGTGCCCAGAGCAGCCTCTACACAGAGATTACCTAACCCACATTTTCATAGCCTCAATGCTGATCAGCCATGTAGGAGATGCTCTGAAGGGGTTGTTGAATTTATAAACTGTGAAAACAACATCGTACTCAAGAATTTAAAAGCTTTAATTTTGTTACAGCTGCATATTTAAGGGTTTAAAAAAAACATAAACTTGCTGCGTGAGATAGGGTCTGAAATTTCTGAAAATAATGGGGAAAAGCTAATTTAATTAAATTCTGAAAAAGCTTAACATTTTTCAAGCTGGGAGATGGGTACACAGATGTTCCGTTTGTGGGTTTCTTTTCTTTCTCATTTTGTCTTTGTCTTTTAAGGTGGGATACTGCTACATAGTCCAGGATAACCTTACGAAGTCCAGGATAGCCTTACGATCTTGATCTTCTACCTCAGCCTCCTGAGGGCTAGGGTAAGTGTGTGCTGTCACACTCAGCTTTAATGTTTTACTTTTTAAACTTGAAATATAATTTGAAATTATACATAATATAGAGGCAAAATAGTTCAATTAATTCTTTAAAATAAGACATTGATATTTTCCATTTATTTCTTAATAATATAATATAAATAAATAATTTAAATAATTTTATTAAATGGTTGGGTTTGCGGTTCAGCACCTGACACATGCAACATCAACTTCTCTGCCAGTAGCTAACTAAGCAGGGAAAAGACCACTGTGGTAAAGGGAAGCCATTCTATAAGGTACACTGTGAGACACAGCCTGTCTAGCCAGAGCAACTGGGGTATTACATAGCTAGAATAGGGCTAGATTGTGAATACTTAAAACTTAGTTGAGAAACAGAAGATTTGCCATAAAGCATCATGGGCCATTGTAGTTTTAAAGAGAGATTGATTTTGTGGAAGTGATTCTGTATGAGTTTTCTAGGGTAAAAATATCATTCAGAATGATCCTATGAGGCTTAAGTTAACCACAATACTATATTAAGAGGGAATGCTTATGATGGCTTTTTCCTCACATAACTAATTCTTCTTGAGATTCTGAAGACAATGGGAGAAACTGAAAGTAAGAACCAGCTGCAGAGAGACTGGCCTTCGCCTCAAGGGTATGAGGTGAAGGCAAAAGTGTGTGGGGGTTGGTCTGCAGGCTTTGAATGGCAGGAAGGTAGGATGACTGTAAGTCTGAGGACAATGGACAGTCGGGGTGACAGAGGAAGACCTATTTAGAGAGACAGTAGCAGAGAGCAAGCGGCAAAGTGGGATTGCTGCCACTTGGAGGCTTCAGCTCATGGATTCATAGAGATCTCTATCTATCTGCGTGAGTGACCACATCTAGTGACATGGACATACTCAAAAGAAGGCATAGGGAAGAAACAGCAGGGTTCTAAGTCTCCTGAGTTTGATGGACAGAGGAGGAAGAAGAAACATGGCTGTATTTTCTAAGGACAAAAAAAAAGGATCAAAGATCAAAATAAACTGAACAATATGGAATCGGTGAATTAGCTGTTTGAATCACAGGAAACAGTTGTCCTTGGGAATCACCTGACCAGTTGAAAGGACAGGAAAGTCACGGTCAACAGTAGGCTCTCTGAAGTGGAGACTTTAGTTGGAGAAGTTTCCGGTAACGAGAACACGCAGAATGTAAGCGCGGGACTACGATGCTGACTTCAGTGAGCATAGGACTTGTTTCCCTTGTCAAGGTGGGTAGTCACAGGAAACCTTGAGTCATCCAGATGACCTGATCCTCTGTCTCCTGCTTAACAGCGCCTTTACTAAGAGGGAATGAGTGCGTTGCAGGGGCAAGAATGATGACAGTCATGTGGCAAGTCTTATTTCCTGTAGAATAAGGAATGCTAGGGTTTGGTGGGCTATGGGGGTCCTTAGGAACAAGCAGATGGCAGGGGTCCCCTGCAGCTTGAGAGGGCATAAAGAAGAAATGAGGGATCTGGCACAACCCTGCGGTAGTGCCTTATGAACAACCTTGGCTGATTTTCACATCCTGTACGCTGCACACACTGGAGAACAGGTCACAATCTAGAGTCAGGCAGACACTATGGATTTGTCATAATCCGTTGTTTTATTAATACCGTGAAGAATCCCATGTATTTCAGAAAGGATTACCCAACAGGAGCTGAAACTCAGAGCTGACCTTCAGCCAGATGAGGACAGATTCCTTTGCCACTCAGTGGCTGTCCAACAGTGGAAAGGTCAGCCTGTCCCTGCTAAATTATGGACAACGTAAGTAGCTTTATGTCTTCCTGTGGCCGTTCAGGACAGATGCAGCCACACCCGAATCAGAAGTGCCCACTTAGCCATGGGGATGTAAACATTAAAACATCGATAATTGCTGTCTCCCATACTTTTTTACTACTGAGTTCACCGCCAGAGATGATCAAAGAGAAAACGTGATGAAGTTGAAGTGCCTTGCACTTCAGGGATGTCCCTGTATTTCAACCATTTATCAAACAAGGGTTTATGAGCACACCCTGTGATCCAAGCATCCTATGACAGAGGCTGGAGATGGTTCTCCACCTCAAGAGATTACAGGTTAGGGAAGATAGATGTGCTCAATACCAGGACTTCATTACTGAGTTTCATTTGTTTGTGAGTTATGTACCACATGCTTTGTTTAGTTGTTGAAATAAACACCCTTCTACCTCCTGCCTTGATTGGGTTATGTGCAGAATTCTCTCTGATTATCAATCAGGAAGACCTCCTTGGAAGAAGGATCTTTTGCTCGCTCTTGAGTGCAGAAAAGAAGTCTGGAAATACATTCCAAACAGAGCTTCAGAATCATGAACCCCTATTCTTCTGAGAAACCCAAAAACATTTAGAATAACTGGAGCCAGTATCTGGCATGGGGTTCACTAACAGACAGAGGAAGATAACATCGGAGTTCCTTAAGTTTCAGAATTTAATTCTCTCTTTGGGAAAAAAAATAGCAAGCTACTTAAGCTTCTCTTTTTAGCAAGGGGATAAAAATATCTGCTTCACCCAAATGAACCATTCTCTAGCAGTGAGGAAGCTGGCTTTGTTTCAGGGAAGCCTGGACACCAGAAATACGGTTAGATCCAGATGATTGGCAATGGGTGTGACAACTGAAAAGCCATGGGGTTTTAGGAAGTATTTAGTGGTAGAGGCCAACAGGAGAAGAGGGGCCAAGGTGACTTCCATCCACAGATGTGTACCAGGAGAGCTAGGCTGGCACCAGCTGCCATTACAAAAGGGAAAAGAATTTTCAGGCAGGGGACACTGTGTGGTTTTGTGTGTGGCCTCAGGGTACTAGCTGTTTGGGAGCCGAAACTAGAAACTGGGCGAGTTTGACTGCTCTTATCCCACACCACTGGGCAAGTGCTGGGCTTCAGGGTGGGAAAGCAGAGCCTGAGATGTGGGAAAGCCAGAGCTGGTTCCGGGGTCCCTGCGAGGAGGCCGAGATGGCGGAGTTCTCAGACTCTTGGACTTCCGGGCGCCGCTGTAAAACAGACTGGGGGTGGGAGTGGGGATGGGGGCTGGCTCGAGACAGTGTCTAGGTCAGGGCAGGGCTCAGGGCTTAGTTCAGCGGTGATTGTCCTTAGGAAAGTGAAAAGGAACTCACCAGACACCCATTAAGCTACGAAAAGGTGATGAACAGCGAGTGCTGGCGGCGAGAAAGAAGAAAAGAAAGCACAGGTGAGGAGGACACAGTGCGATGAGTAAAGGACAGGAAGAAAGCTCCACATCTAACGCTACTCCCTTTATAGTGCTGGAATCACAGCTCCTGTTCCAAGGATGAAGTGGCAGATTACACAGCGTGAGCCAGCAGAGGTTTGGAGAAGCCGTGGAGGGAAGAGGGCATTGAGTGGAAACTGCACAATGCCCACATTTCTAGCCCTCAGCATACTACCTACAACGCTGCCCCAGAGGATTCCGTACCATGGTAAAAATGTCCCGTATCGGTGCTGTCCACTCTCAAAGTCCTCATCCACCTGTGGCTATGGGTACTGGAAGTGTGGTGGATGTCACAGAGGGAATGACTTTTATTTTATCACGTGCAATTTAATTCTGATAGCCATACATTGTTTGCAGGTTCTCCATCAAAAAGCGAAGACAACTGGTACATATAGACTATAAATTTTTGAAATGCAAATACATAAAATATCCAAGAAGATAAAATTATTTTAAAAAAGATAGCATAAAGCAGAAAGGGAATATCAAGGAATTGGCAGTGTAGGTAATTAAGGGAAATATTCTATCAAAGTATTTTATATACTGTAAATGACATGACAAACCCATTATTTCACATAATTACTAAACTCTAACACAAAAATAAAATAAAGGTACGCATTTTTTAAAAAGAATTAATTTTTTTATTTTATGTGTGTGAGTGTTTTCCCTATGTTTAGGTCTGTGCTCTACACATATGCCAAGTGCCCAGAAGAGAATGTTGGAGTCTCTGGCACTGGAGTAACAGTTGATTGTTGTGAGCTGAGAAGCAAATCATGTCTTCTGTTAAGGACTCTCAACAGCCGAGCCTTTGCTCCAGCTCCTATTAGTTTCTTATTTAATTGGAATGTGAAGGATTAGGCTTTACTATGACATTTCCAAACAACATCTGAGTTGAATCTCCTTCCTGTGTCCACCCCGTCCCCCGTCCATCTTGTTCCCCTGTCCACCTTGTTCCCCTGTCCACCCTTACACCACTCCTCCAGCCTGAGTTGACTCCCCGAGCATCTCTCCTGTCCACCCTGTCCCTCTGTACCCCGTCCACCCCTCCAACCTCCTTCACACTCTCAAGTCTCAGGTGCCCTTTTGCCCTCCCCTGCTTGTACTCTCCTTTCTTATCTCTTAGCCTTTACCCACGCTCACACTCATTTACATACATATATGCATTAAGTGCTGGGGTTCATATGTGAGAGAGAACATGTGCTTCTTGTCTTTCTGAGTCTGTTTCCTCATTTAATATGATACTTTGCAGTTCTATACATTTCCCTTCAAAATTCATAACCTTGTTTTTCTTATAGCTAGTTATCACTTTCATCATCCACTTATCTGTCGATGGCATCCAGGCTGGTCCCATTTACTTACTCTTGTGAACACAGAAGCAACAGAAATGGATGCTTACGTGTCTCTATGGTAGGATATTGGAAGCCCATATGTTTTCAAACATAATATGGTCCTTCTGGGTTGCGAGTAAAGATCCAGGCCTAAAATCCAAGCACACAGTTTTTCTCCCTGTGCTGTTCATAATTCAGTAATTCATTGTAAAAGTCTTTGGCCCTGAAATCTGAAATAGTCAAGTTTCTGACCAGCCTTCTTGTATTGTTTCTGACTCTCCAATCCACTTTGTCAAGCTTTTGTAGCAAGCAATCTGACAGACTGACAATAGTAAACATTAACAAAGACCAGCCCTGAGCGGTTGATATTCCAGTGTACGTATTACTCCAAGCTTCTACGACTGGCATGGCCTTTGGAAGGTATGTGAGCCTGCCTATTATTGTGGAATGACTAATGTGCACAGGCTAAGGGCAGAACAGTATTCAGCCTCAACCTCATCCTGTACCATGCTCCTCATAGTTCCTGAGCTCAAACCCTCATGACCTCAGGACCCTTAATAAAGAAGTTCAAGCTGAGACAGCATGGTTAAATGAAGGAAGTTGTGATGATTAGTTTTAACTGTCAACTGGATGTCGCCTAAAATCATCTGGGAAGAGATATTGAAGGGGTCTCTGGATTGGGGCTGACCTGTGGGCATGTCCTATAAGGGATTTTCTTGGTTGCCTTCATGGAGTGAGAAGACCCACCCTCAGAGTGGGTGCTACTGTTTCCTGGACTGGACTCAGAGCTGTGTAAGACTACACAAGGCTAGCGATTACCTAGCAAGCAAACAAACAAGGACCCCCCACGTTATTCTCTCTCTGCTCTTGACTATGAAGGGGACACTGTCAGTTCCTGCCCTGTGTCCCCACAACAGAGGGCTACAGCCTGGATTCACAGGCCAGAGAAGCCCTGTCCTCTCTAAGCTGTCATTTGTCAGGGTTTTATCACAGCAGCAGAAATGAAACTTGAACAGATGTGAACAGCTGAAGCCTCTGATCAGCGCTTGCCGTTGGGTAGCTATTGAGTACCTTCTGAAGGTCATCGTGCCGATGGTTTAGATTCTAGCGTATCAGCACTACTGGGAGGTTTTGCAGAATAAGGCCTGAAGGGAGGAAGCGCTGTCATTGGAGACATGCCCTTGAAGGGGATTGTGGGATCCCGGTTGTTTGTTTGTTATTGTTTTCTGTTTCTCTCTCTCACTGCTCCTTGGCTCATGAAGTGGGTGGCTTTTTCCTTCAATACATCTCCTACCACTGTGTGCTGCTTTTTTGAAGTCCACAGCAATGGAGCTACCTACCTGCACTAGAACTCCTAAGCCATAGACCAAATATATTCTCTCTCTCTCTCTCTCTCTCTCTCTCTCTCTCTCTCTCTCTCTCTCTCTGTTTTGTCTCACTCTGTCTTATCTCTCTGTCTTAGCTCTCTGTCTCTGTCTCTCTCTGTCTCTGTCTCTCTCTGTCTCTCTCCATCTCTCATCTCTCCTCTCCTTCATTATTAAGACAGTCTCTGTGAATTCACAGTCAGTCCTCCTGCCTCTGAAACCCTGGGATTACAGACATGTGCCACCATATACAACATTAGCCTGAACTCATTTAAGCTGAAGTATAAAAGATGTTTTGTAGTGACACGGCACTGAAAAGACCGCCATTGGAAGTCTGACTTCAGGATTCAAACCTGCTTTTCTGCAGGTCCCGGTCTCAATCTCTTTAGGTCCTAATCAGTCATGTAACAGTAAAGAACAGAGAGAACCTATGAGGATATAATATCCTCCTCAGACAGTCTGGATGGGCCAACACTCCCTCTTCAAATGGCACAGTAACTTATCAGAGGACCTGTGCAGTCGTCCCTCTGTTGCAGCAATTCTCAACCTCTGGGTCAAGACTCCTACGGGGATTAAACGACCTTTTCACAGGGGTCACCTAAGACCATCGGAAAACACAAATATTTATATTACTATTCAAAACAGTAGCATTGAAAAGAACTTTATGGTGGGGTGGCGGGGTCATCACAACATGAGGAAATGTACTAAAGGGTCGCAGCATTAGAAAATTGAGAACCACAGCTCAGGCACACTTTCTCCAGAAGCCTAAACCTACCAGTAAAAGCTGCTACGCTGGCACACTCTAGAAGATTCTCTTCCACTTAAGAACTGCTGACTAAACTGTTGACTCAAGAAGTCCTTGGGGCTGCGACTTCCTGACCCAGGACTGGATAAAGCAGTCTTGGAAAAGGAGACCATAGAGATGAGAAGCGCGTGTCCACATATTGTCTTCCCAGAGATGCTTCTCAGAGGGCCAGCAGCACCTGGCCTTTTCCCTGTAATTGGAGAGCTTGGCCGATGCCCCTCAAGTGTTTTTCTGATAGGGAGAGCAGCTTAGTGGAGCCTTTCAAAGATAGCTTGCACATTAAAAATTGATGTAGCACTTTAAAGTTTAATATTTAAACAAAATGCTCAGTGTTTACTGGTACTGCACATTTTCATAGGTTTAAAAAGTTGGAGGAAAACTTTAGGGCTGGGGAAGAACCAAAACTACTTTAATATTTAAGGTGTTCCTAAAAAGTCAATTCAGATTTTTTGGCTTTCGTCTGTTCTATATAATGGGTTTTCCTCCGTCTGGAGATGGTATTTAAGTTGAGAAAGCTACCTGCACTCCCTTCCCGTAGGCACTGGTATTGGATGAATCTCAGTTCCCTGATTCTACACTAGTGATTCCCAACCTTTTTCTCCGCAAAACCTTTGAGGATTGCCATTAACTGTAAGTGATAGTAGAAAAATCCAATTATTTTAAAAATTCATGCACATTAAACAAAGTTGTTTGGGATGGCGGAATAAAATGTGCCCAGCAAAGACAAAAACTGACCAAATCGTCAAAGCGAGGCCATCTAATAGAGAAGGGAACGGGAGGAGCCGGTGTTGGCAAAGGCGGAAATGCCAGGCATTACACAGCCTAGCTGGAGGTGGGTGGGGAGTGGCCAGAATCAAACAACTGTGAACTAAAAATGAGCGCGGCTAACTGCAGGAGTTATACACACGGCCCATCCCATTGCAGGCCACTGGTGCCTTCTGGGTGTCTATTACATCAGGGCAGTGTCAGCCTCTGCAAGGGTGTTTCCATTTGAGCATCAGTTAAAGATCCAAAGCTCAAGTAGCAAAGGCCCACCCTGAGTCAGAACGAAGGAGACTGGTTCAAGGACCTGTCCCTGTGCCACAGAAGTGACAGAGTCTGGAGCAATTAAAGGGGCTCTGATAGGTTAAGCTGAGGTCGTAGACCTGTCCCCATATACTAACTTAGAGAAAAGAACAAGCAAACCAGTTCAGCAGCCTTTGTTTTTTAGGTGTACTGAGGGGTAGGCGCTATCAACCAGACAGCACCCCCTCCTTGCAGTTACATTCTAGCGGAGACTTGGATATAAACAAGCAGCGATAAGGGCTGTGAGGCAAGCTTGTGTGGGACCAGAGACGTGACAGCGGGTGGAAATTAGTATGCTTATGCTTCAAATGAATGAGACTCAAACTGTGATTTAGGCTCTGTGCAATTGGGAAGTATCTTGGGCATCCATTGCTCTCTCGTGCTCTTCAACACGGCACCTGAAATCCTCTATCACACTTAACATGGAGAAAAAGTTAAAAAATTTCCAACCGTATCATTCTAGGTTCCTTACAAAAGCTTTTGATAGAATAGAAAAACTGGGAGATCTAGCTCAAAATCTTTCGTCTATATGTTTTAGCATCCTTTATATCTATTTAAATATTTTAGTATATCCTTAACTGAGAAGACACAAACAGGAGAGGTTTTAAAAATAGCAAGTTGGGAATGAGCTGATAAGGACAGCAGTGAGTTTGGGTCACTGGGGCTCTATGACTCAGCGGTAGCGCACCTGTTTGGTATAAATGAGGCCCTGGGTTCAGTCCCTGGTAAGGGAGAACTAGAGGAAAACAGGTAGATAGCAAAAGTAAAAACTAGACTCCCTGAAAGATGGCATTTCTTATTTATTTATCAGAGGACATTCAGAGGAGAAAAGGGAAGGCATGGGGGCAGGTATCTAAATAGGACCAATGGGGGAAGGGAAGTCTCTAGAGGCCCACTCAAGCCATGTTCTGTTCTAGAAAGACAAAGACTTTACTTTCCCAGACTTTGGGGTTTTTTTTTCCATTTTTAAAACTTTTTTATTTATTTTTACACTCCAGATTTTATTTCCCTTCTGGTCCACCCTCTCTCTGACTGTTCTCTATACTTCCTCCTCGCCACCCCACCCTCAACCCCCATCTCCATGAGGATGTCCCCACCTCCCACCACACCAGAGAGGCCTCCAGTCTCTTGAGGGTTAGGTGCATCTTCTCTAATTGAACCAAGACCCGAGAGTCCTCTCTTGTATATATTTGGAGGCCTCATCTTAGCTGGTGTATGCTGTCTGGTTGCTGATCCAGAGTCTGAGAGATCTCAGGGGTCCAGGTTAGTTGAGACTGCTGGTCCTCCTACAGGGTTGACCTCCTCTTCAGCTTCCTCCAGCTTTTCCCTAATTCAATCAGAGGGGTCAGCAGCTTCTGTCCATTGGTTGGGTGCACACATCTGCATCTAACTCTTTCAGCTGCTTGTTGGGTCTTTTGGAGGGCAGTCATGATAGGTCCCTTTATGTGAGTACCCTATAGCCTCAGTAATGGTATTAGGTCATGGGGCCTCCGTTAGACCTGGATCTCACTTTAGACCTGTCACTGGACCTTCTTTTCTTCAGGTTCTTCTCCATTTCCACCCCTGCATTTCCTTCAGACAGGAAGAATTATGGGTCAGAGCTTTGGCTGTGCGATAGCAAACCCATCCCTCACTTGATGCCCTGTTTTTCTGCTGGAAGTGGGATCAACAAGTTTCCTCTCCCCACTGTAGGGCATTTCATTTAGGGTTCCCCTTTGAGTCCTGAGAGTCTCTCACTCCCCAGGTCTCTGGTACATTCCAGAGGGTCCTCTCAACCTCCCTTCTCCCAAGGTTGCCTGTTTCCATTCTTTCTGCTGGCCCTCAGGGCTTAAGTCCTTTTCCTTCACCCACTACCAGATTCCCTCTCCCCCTACCCTCATCCCCTTTCCTTCCCCTGTCCCTCCCTCATTCTCCCCTTGTGGTTGCTTTTTTCTCCCTCCCAAGTGGGACTGAGGCATCCTCACTTGCTTGTTGGCCTTTTTGAGTTCTGTGGTGTGGACTGTATCCTGGGTATTCTGTACTTTTTTGGCTAATATTCACTTATTAGTGAGAACATACCATACATGTCCTTTTGGGTCTGAGTTACCTAGCTAAAGATATTTTCTAGTTCCATTCATTTGCCTTCAAAACTCACCATGTCCTCATTTTTAATAGCTGAGTAGTATTCCGTTGTATAAATGAACCACATTTTCTGTATTCATTCTTCTGTCATGGGACATCTGGGCTGTTTCTAGCTTTTGGCTATTGCAAATAAGGCTGCCATGAACATCATGGAATGTGGGGCATCTTTGGGGTATATTCCCAAGAGTGGTATTTCTGCACCTTTAGGTAGGTCTATCTCCAACTTTCTGAGGAACCTCCAAATTCCAAATCAACCTCTTGATTTCCATAGTGGTTGTACCAATTTGCAATCCCACCAACAATGGAGGAGTGTTCCTCTTTCTCCACATCCTCACCAGCATGTGTTGTCACCTGAAGTTTTGACCATTCTGACTGGTGTAAGGTAGAATCTCAGGGTCCTTTTGATTCTAATTTCTCTGATCACTAAGACTTTAAACATTTCTTTAGGTGCTTCTCAGCCATTCAAGATTCCTCTGTTGTGAATTCTTGGGTTAGTTCTTTACCCCATTTTTTGATTGGGTTGTTTGGTTTTTTGGTGCTTAGCTTCTTGAATTCTTTATATATTTTGGATCTTAGCCCTGTATCTGATGCGGGGTGAGTGATGATTTTTTTTCCCAATCTGTAGTTGCCAATTTGTCTTATTGACTATGTCCTTTGCCTTACAGAAACTTTCCAGTTTCCTGTTTATCAATCCTTGATCTTTGACCATGGGCCATTGGAGTTCTGTTTAGGAAATTTCTGTCTGTGTCAATAAGGTCAAGGCTCTTTCTCTTCTAGTAGATTCAGTGTATCTGGTTTTATGTTGAGGTCCTTGATTCACGTGGACTTGAGCTTTGTGCATGGTGGCAAATATGGGTCTATTTTCATTTTTCTGTACAGCCAGTCAGATCAGTACCATTTATTGAAGATGCTTTTTTCCCATTGTATATTTTTGGCTACTTTGTCAAAGATCAAATGTGTGTGTGTTTTTATTTCTGGGTCTTCAATGCTATTCCATTGATCAACCTGCCCGTCTCTGTACCAATACAATGCAGTTTTTATCACTACTGCTCTGTAGTAGAGTTTGAAGTCAGGGATGGTGAGTCCCTCAGCCATTCTTTTATTGTTAAGAATTGTTTTTGCTATTCTGATGTTGTTGTTGTTGTTGTTGTTGTTGTTGTTGTTGTTGTTGTTTGGCTTTTTCGGTTTTTTATTTGTTTTGCCTTTCCAGATTAATTTGAGAATTGCTCTTTCCATGTCTTTGAAGAATTGTGTTGGGACTTTGATGTGGATTGCATTGAATCTGTAGATTGCCTTTGGTAGGATGTCATTTTTACTATGTTAATTCTGCCAATCCATGAGCATGGGAGATCTCTCCGTTTTCTGAGATCATGATTTCTTTCTTGAGAGACTTGAAGTTCTTATTATGCAGATCTTTCACTTGTTTGGTTAGAGTTACCCCAAGATATTTTATATTATCTGTGGCTATTATGAAGGGAATTATTTCCATAATTTCTTTCTCAATCTGTTTATTATTTGTGTAAAGGAAGGCTTCTGATTTATTTGAGTTAATTTTATATCCAGCCACTTTGCTGAAGTTGTTTATCAGCTAGAGAAGTTCTCTGGTAAAATTTTTGAGGTCACTTATGTATACTATCATCTCATCTGCAAATAGTGATACCTTTAATTCTTCTTTGCCAATTTGTATCCCCTTGATCTCTTTTTGTTGTCTTATTGCCTAGCTAGCATGTCGAGTATTATATTGAATAGATATGGGGAGAATGGGCAGCCTTGTCTTGTCCCTGATTTCAGTGGGATTGCTTCAAGTATCTCTTCATTTAATTTGACATTGGCTGTTGGTTTGCAGTAAATTGCTTTTATTATGTTTAGATATGGGACTTGAATTCCTGATCTCTCCAATGCTTTTAACATGAGGGTGTATTATATTTTGTCAAATGCTTTTTCTGCATCGAAGGAGATGATTATGTATTTTTTTCTTTGTTTGTTTATATGGTGGATTATGTTAATGTCCATTCTGGAGAATGAGCTCAGGATTCCCTAGAGGGCCTCCAGCAACCCTGCCACACCAGCCCTGGCTTTAAAGGGAAATGAAGAGAGCGGAGAGGAGAAAGGAGAGGAGAGAGGGGGAATAAGAAAAAGGAGGAGGAGCAGAAGGAGGAGGAGGAGGAAGAAGAAGAAGAGGAGGAGAAACAGGAGGAGGAGGAGAAATAGCAGCAGCAGCCCAGTTTTGAACCACCAGATTCCCAACCCTAGGGATACTTGTCGATCAGCTGGCCACATCCAACTGTAGCTCACTCGCCTGAACCTGCCATGTAAATGCTGCTGAGGTTTCCCTTTGCCCAAAGAACTGGAAGCCTATCCTTGATTCTCCAGCCAGCCTACTCAGCCCCAAACAACACCTCATTTCATAAAAGGGGTAATATTGACTAGTACATGTTAGACACTCTTCTCCTTTCTAACATGAAGCTATACCATTTAAAGCTAGTGCCTCAAGGTTCTCTGCAATGAGGTGACCATCCCATCTATTTAAAAGGGAAATGAAAATGCAGGGTGCAGACCACATACTCTCTTGACTGAGTGGATGACTTTCATGTTTGTAAGGTTTGTTCTTATATCTCAGCTTTCTAGTATAACTTTAAAAGAGGGAATCATTACTTTCTTTTTTAAAAACCCAACAAAATAAAATTCATCAATAGATAAAAATATATATGTCTTCCATAAATATGTCTTAAAGAGAAGCTGAGAGCAGCTGCAGCAGCCTTTACCACACCGGCTGATCTAGTCCAATTCATCCACCATAACTGATTTCGTATGAGCGTATAATTAGTACTGTTGATTGCTATCTGGTGCCAGATATCCCAAATGCCCCACCTTCATGCTAATTAATCTTGAAAACTTTCCAAGCTCTCCTTACCCTGCCTGCCTCTGTTCCCTGCATCGGTGAACACATAGCGTTTTTCCAAACAAATGGAACAGCAAAGGCGTCACTAGGTCTTGCACACAGTTGGTGCTCAGTAAATGTTTGTTTATTCAAATCACTGCTCCCTCGTCACAGTGATTCTCATTAGAATGGAAAGCCCACAGCCAAGCTTGAGGCGTGGGTCACTAACTGGCAATTGACTTTAGGGCAACTTGTGTTCAAATTGCTAGTGAAAACTAATCTTCAGAAAATCCCAAGGAATCATCACGGACTCATTTTCTGGTACACCCTGAGACATGAAACTCCACACCATTAAGGGTGTGTCCATATGTCACTGGTTTGAATGAAAGTAGTAGAAACAAAAGAGAAACCAGGCAGAGAGGCTATTGAAACTTAGGCTGAATGAATAAAAAGAGTGTTTTCTAACATTTTACATGAGCCTTCTTTGTTGAAATATTTGTGAGGTGTGTTTGGTAAACAGTGCAGCAAATGCAGACTTCAACGAAGCTGTAGTCCACAGTCCTTTGCATGTGTGGCCCTTCTTCACTCTGTTCTACCTTTTAAGAACTCCTGAGGCCCAACGAATCCAGAGTTCTTTGCTCTAAGAATCCTCTTTCCCAAAGTGCAAGACTTTCTCCAGGAGCCTCTGAGCACCAGTGACTCACAGCTGTCACTAAATGCTGGTGTTAAAGGCACTGAGGTGCTGGGAAACATCAAGAGTGGTACAAGAATCAGTAGCCAAGACCAAAGGACCAGTTTGCCTTTTTCTTTTTCTTTTGTATTAGTTATTTTATTTATTTACATTTCAAATGTTATCCCCTTTCCCAGTTTCCCCTCCACACCCCCCATCCCCTCCTCCTTCCCTCTGCTCTATGAGGGTGCTCCCCTACTGCCCAGCCACTCCTGCCTCAACGGTCTAGCTTTTCCCTATCCTGGGGTCATCAAACCTCCACAGGATCAAGGGGCTCCCCTCCCAGTGACCTGATAAGGCAATCCTCTGATACATACCCAGATGGAGCAATGGGTTTCCCCATGTGTACATTGGTGGTTTAGTTCCTGGGAGCTCTGGGGTATCTGGTTGGCTGATATTATTGTTCTTCCTATGGGGTTGCAAACCCCTTCAGCTCCTTCAGTCAGAGGACCAGTTTGAAACCTCATCTATTACTACCAGACTAGGCAAGCCTTGCAGCTTTTATTCACACATGCAACTCTCCAAGCTCTCTAAGCCTAGTGCTTCCCCAAGCCACCTTCTTCTCTGCTTTCCTGTGAACATTCCCAGAGGAGGTTTTGTCTCCTCTTTCCACTCCTTTCCATGTTCTTCTCACAACAATATGATTCAGTCTCAAGACTCTGAACTCAAAGCCAATCATTATCTCCTAAAACAAGCACTACTAAATGTCTACAAAAGATCATATATTTTAGTTTAAAGGAGATAATCTGATATTCACTGAAAAAAATTTAAATGCATGCATCTGTATGCAAAAAATTAAATGTCTACATCTTAAAAAGTAAACAAAAATTTAAGGTCAGTAATAAGCCAGAAAATACTGCAATCAATACAAGTTGATATTTCTAAATACTTACATATAGTTACAAATGTTACTATATGTTTATATAATATCTATTCTATATATTAGGTAAATACTCTAGTCTATGTACAATACATAGGATCTGTCAATAAGTAACTCACATAAGAGTAAAAATAGGTGTGTGATATATGTCTTAGTCAATGCTCTATTGTTGTGAAGAGATACCATGACCATGGCAGTTCTTAAAAAGGAAAGCATTTAATTGGGATTTGCTTACAGGTTCAGAGGTTTAGTCCATCATCAGCATGGCAGGTAGCATGATGTCACGTAGACAGGCATGGTGCTGGAGAGGTAGCTGAGAGTTCCGGATCCACAGGCAGCAGGAAAGAAAGAGACAGTGGGCCTGGCTTGAACATTTGAAACCTCAAACCCATCCCCAGTGACACACTTCCTCCAACAAGTCCACACTATACCAACATGGCCACACCTAATAGTGCCACTCCCTGAAGACCAAACATTCAAATTTATGAGCCTGTGGGGGCCATTCATAGTCAAACCACCATAATATATTACAGGAATGTACTGGTTGGGTTTTTTGTCTACTTGATACAAATTAGGGTCATTTGGGAAAACTAATTTCTCAACTGAGAAAATACTTTTATCAGATTGGCCTGTAGATACATCTGTATTAGTCAGGGTTCTATAGAGTAACAGAATTTATAGAATAATTTTACTGTTTGTGTCTCTCTCTCTCTCTCTCTCTCTATATATATATATATATATATATATATATATATATATATATATGTATATATATACATACATACATATATATATCATATAGATCATATAGATCTAGATCTAGAATTTATTTAGATTTTTTTTATTTATTTAGAGGATTTATTAGACTCACTTACAGACTGTGGCCCATCTAATACAACAATGGCTGTCTATGAATAGAAGGTCCAAGAATCCAAAAGTTTCTCAATCCATGACGGTGGATGTCTTAGCTGGTCTTCAGTATATGTTGGAATCCCAAAGAAGTAGACTCTAATGCCACTGAAGCAAAGGACTTGCTAGTGTGGCCAGAGCAAGTAGGCAAAAAACAAAAGCTTCTTTCTTCCATGCCCTTACATAGGCCTCCAGCAGAAGGTGCAGCTCAGATTAAAGGTGGGTTTTTCCCAGATCATTAGATACAGATTAAAAGTGTGCCTTCCTGTCTTAAAGATTCAGATGAAAAGTAGATTTTTTCCACTTCAAATTAAGCAGAAATCTCTCACAGGTATATTCCTCCATCCTGGGGGTTTTAGTTCATTCCAGTATAATCAAGTTGCCGCCCAAAACAGCCATCACACAAGTCTGTGGGGCATTTTCTTGATTAAAACTTGGTGTGGGAGGGCCTAGCTCACTGACAGCAGTGCCACCTATGGAAGGAAAAATCAATCTAAGTAAAGCATAGTGAGCAAGTCAGTAAGCAGCGCTCCTCCATGGTCTCTGCTTGAGATCCTGTCCTGACATCCCTCGGTGATGCAGTCTAACTTGGTTATGGTGTTTATCTCAGCAGTGGAAATCAAACGGATCCATTGTCGTACCAACAGAGAGACAGAGAAAGACCATCAACATCAGCATTTGTTCTCCACAAGTACATTCACGGGTAATAGGGCCCTAGACCTTAGGAAGCCCCCAGACATTAGCACAACTAACTCCAAGATAGAAGTGCCATTCAGGCTGTAAAACTCAGCACATAGACAGCACCACCAGGCAAAATGAAAACAAAAACCTAATCCATCAAAGTCGATACTTCTTGGAAAGTCTCTAAATCTACTAGCCTTGCTTTATGGGTTTTTTTTTCAGTCCTGCTTCTGGCTAACTGTTCTTATTAATTGTAGTATGTCAACCCAGAACATGTGCGTGTGCGTGTGTGTGTGTGTGTCTCCTCTCCCTGAGAAAGGCTCGGGTCTACACTGGGATCCCAAACAGGCAGTGTAGTCCTGGCTGGCTAATACTTTCTGTGGACTTGAATCATGTCCAAGCAGTATTCTATGGTAGACACCCCACAACACATAGGTGAGAAGAAAATGGACAGGCTAAATGACTGAATTAAACTTGACTAAATCCAGCTAAAGAAAACCAGTTGTAAAAGATAATAGTGACCGATAGAATACATAGTAATAGGAGGTAACTAGGAAATTAAGAGTATTAGCTAAGAGGTAGGTCATATTTGAACATTATCTTCAGTGTTCTTAACATAGCTATGATCAAATAGAAGGAATGTTTTCATATTAAGAGTTACACACTGAATGATAGGGACTAATGTGCCATGATGTCTGTAACTAGCTTCCAAGGACTTCAGAAACAAGAATACGTATGAAGAAAACGCTTACACTTTATAAGACACACTGCTGTATTTCCTATCAAAGATAAAATAGCTATTCCAAGCTGCTCATTATTGATAGCCATAATTTCACTATTGAATTGAGTCACACCCCATCAACCAACAAGCATGACAGTAAAAGACTGTGAGATGACATAGTCTTTAAAGGAAGGATAAGATAATTTTCGATAGAATATTGGAGCAAGAAGTTTGAGTGTGTGTGTGTGTGTGTGTGTGTGTGTGTGTGCGCGCACGCGCGTGCGCGCGTGCGTTGAGAGAGTATACAATATTAAAATATTTTTGAAAGAAAGTATCAATATTTTTTCAAATTATTCCTAGGTTTTAAGAAAAAATGTCTGGAGCCTAGAGAAATGGCTGAGCCTTTAAAGGCTAGGCTTACAACCAAAATAGTCAGTCAGACAGACAGACAGACAGTTTGGGCTCATCAGATAAAGAGATAAAGGCTCTTGTCTCTAAGTCTAATAGTTTACCGGAGAGTGATTAAGAGCACTTGCTACCCTTCCGTGACAAGTGTTATGTCATGTCATCGTCTGTGCCTCTGGTTCCAGGAGATCTGACACCTGCTCTGGCCTCTGAGGGCACCAAGCATGCATGTTTTATACAGACATAAAACCAGGCGAAATGCCATCCACACAATTTCTTAAGTTTACACTTAAAGTGAACAGTGTTGAAGATGAGGCCTGTTTCTCCTTGCTGCATGTGACAGGATGTAAGAGGGAGCAAAGAATTAAGAAAGAATTATGTCCCAAAGAGAACCCAGAGCTTAAAGATTCGGATTTCTCCACTCGCTTATCTAGATTGAGAGGAATAAGAATGCACGTTCTAGAGAGAGCATCACAGGCAGAGCAGGACAACCATACACGTAGCAGAATTTCCCAACCTTCCTAATGCTGAGACCCTTTCTACAGTTTCTCCTGTCGTGGTGACCTCCAATGGTAAAAGCACTTTTGTTGCTACTCTGTAACTATAATTTTGCTAGGGTTATGAATCATTATGTGAATACTTTTGGAGATAGACATTTTCCAATGGGTCATGATCCACACATTGAGAACTGCTGGTCTGGAACACGAGCTGTGATTTAGGGGTTCACTCATTCCTCTCAGCAGAAGCCACAGAGGAGGTATTACACCAGAAACTGCCAGCTATGATAGATAGGAACTGAAATGGGAACCAGTGAAGGCTGGGGCACTTCCAGCTTCGAGGCCAATAGCAGCAGCTAGCTGTGAACGTGCATTATCCTGTAGAAAATGGCTGGTGGTGCTACCATTGCCACCCTAGACCCAGAGTCACGGAGTCACGATGTGGGTCACTGGTGTGGTGCTCCTGGAAGACAAAATCACTCTTATGGCCTAGGATTGGCAGAGTCTGCAGCTTTCATATCCAGTGGAATGTTCCAGTAGGAATTGGGATTCACTTGAAAACTGTGACCACTTCTTCCCTCCAGTTTCTTCTTGGTAAAGTGAGCCAATCTGTCCTCTGACTGTCCCAGCCTAGTATTCTGGAGACTGAAACTTCATGTCATTTCAGAGGTTCCCAGCTAAGGAGGAAGTCAGTTTCTAGATGATTCACAAAAGGAGTCTCATGCATACTTCATTTATACAACATAATTCACGATGTAACAAATGTAATACTAACAATGTAATACATGAAATCCTACTACTTAGATTGATTCAAACATTGGGTTAGAAAATTGGAATAGAATTAATACATGCTTCATGCTTAAGATGGCCTACCATTTAAAGGACATGAACTTTGAGTCTCTGAAGCAATGAGCATTTGCTGGCCAGTCCCTTCTCACTCTGTTGACACCATAGAGGGGAAAGCCCACTGTCTTGGTGACAGCAGTGACTTTGGTTATATGAAACTGAAAAATGGCCTCTCTTTATTCAGATTGTTTAACTGAGGTATAAAATCATTAAACAGATTCCATGGCACTCTTACTTTAGCATTTCCATGTTTAATGAATGCATATTATTAGAAAAATAGGCTTACTATTTAAGTCTACTTTTTTAATTTTTTTTAAAAAATTTAAGTCTAATTTTTTTTTGCAACCCAACAATCAGATTTATATGTTAAATTCTCAATCCACAATATATCTACACAATAAACTCACTATCAATTGACAAGGATATAAAACTCCCACCTCGATTAGATAAATTTGCCTACAGAAATCCATCCCTTAAGAAATATACATAACTACCTTTGCAATTCAAGGCCACCTGGATCTGGATCATCCTTCTCTGTCTCCATCTTGATTCTCCTCTCTTTCTCTCCTGCCTTACAAAGCTTTGTCCCAGTCGCCTTACTTTTTACTGTCTAATCATGGCCTTGACCTAATTTGTGTCATCCCTCACCTGTATATAGACATCAAACTACATTTCACCCTTTCTGTCTAATTAAAAAAAATACTTTTCTATCAAGTGTAAGCTGAGCACAACTATTATCATTTTGTAATTTATTTATTTATTTTTTTAGTTCTTTTTTTCGGAGCTGGGGACCGAACCCAGGGCCTTGCGCTTCCTAGGCAAGCGCTCTACCACTGAGCTAAATCCCCAACCCGCTCATTTTGTAATTTATAAAGTATAAACTATACCTAACACCCAGTCCAACATTTTATCAGTAAAACAGAACATTTAGTTATCTATTCCAGCTTAAGAAAGACTTAAAATCCATGTTATGCCCTGGCTGGCATGTATAGTCTCTTATAACTATCTAATTAAATATGTCTTCTCAAAGTTAAACAGCTTGGGTAGGCTATGAGACTATAACTAGTTTCAACCCCATCAGAAATCTGCGAATGACCTGAAAATATAGGAAGCCTAACACAGCTTCCTGAACTGAGACAGGTTGAAGAGACAATTGTCTACTTGCACAGTCCCCTGTCAATGACACAGGAGAGCAAGTCTTTGAAAGAATAAAAGGTGCAGCCAAGAAGTCAGAAGTTTAAAAATGCAACCTCACCCCTAAGAAGCCCTAAATACCTCAAATTCCAGACCCTGCCCTCTACCTGTAAGTAAGTAAAAGGTCACATTTCTTGAGCCTGCTCTCCCAGGAACTAGATAAAAGGACTTAAGATAAGGTCCTTAGATATGCGATTCCAGACCTAGTAAAGATAACAGAAAGCTTCTTCCAGGAACTAGCTGACCATAAAGTTAGATTAAAATCTTAGAGAACAACCTTGAGAGGCAGGAAGCTTCTAGGAACTAGTGGACCATAAAGTTAAGCAATCTTGAGAGACAGGAAGCTTCTCCTTGTGATTTTCCAATGACGCCATCCCTGCCCACTTGGGTTGTGGCTTCTTCCTTTAAATACCCTTTCTCCCAGCCTCTCGGGGTTGAACTCCTGTGCCCCTGCGTGGGATATGAGTCTCGACCCCAGTGCACTGGTTCCTACCAATAAACCTCATGTTTATTACAGCAAGGATAGTCTCACATGAGTTCTTGGGGGGGCTGAATCATCCCGAGACTTGAGTGAAGGTCTCCCCGCTCCGGGGGTCTTTCATTTGGGGGCTCGTCCGAGATCAGCGACCACCCTCATCTCCGAAGACCCACTTGGAGGTGAGATAGCATCTGTGTCTTTGTGTCTGTGTTTGTGATGGCTAAACTCTGGGTCTGTATTTGCTTGCGAGTTCTGGAGTTCTGGTTTTGCAGTCGCTCCCATCTCGGGCTGAGAGGGAGGCTCGTATCTCAGGAGAGACTCAAGTGTGAGCAGTAGATGTGCCAGGGCCTCACTGACTGTGCTGCCCTGGGAGACATCCCAGGAGGTCTGGGGAAACCCCAGGGACGCCTGGGAGATTCCTGTCTGGGTGCTGGTGAGGATTTGGTGATTCTCCTGGATTGGAGAAGAGACCCTCCCTCCCGGCCGTCTGTATTTCCAGAGTGGTCTTTGTGTGTCTTAGGTCTTTGTTTTGTGTTAGAACAGATTCTGGTTGGGAAAGAGGAGTGATGTAGAATTCGTTCCCCTTCATATATGTTTTTGGTGTCACCTTGGGAAGGAGGAGTCAAGTGGAATCCATTCCCCTTCATCTGTCTGTGGTTGAGAAGGAAAAGTGATGTGGAATCTGCTCTCCTTCATCTGTCTTTGGTGAGCTCACGGAAGCTCCTGTCTGAATCAGTTCAGTTTTGTGGTGATCTCACTGCGGCTGCTTGTTTTTGTGTTTTTGTGCGCACTTTTGTTTTTTTGTCTGTTAATCTTTTGATTGTCTTTCTGTGTGACTGAATCAGCGGACCTCTATTTTCTGGACTCTCTTCTAGTTTTCGCACCATTCCACTTGAGATGCTTGTTAGTTGTCGGCGCCAGCACCGACACAGTACCGAGAATCGGGCGAAAGCCTACAGGATGAAAGAAACACACACACACACACACACACACACACACACACACACACACACAGGTTATCATGTCAAGCCAGGAGAGGAAGAGAGGAAGAGAGAGAGAGAGAGAGGAAGAGCGGAAGGAAGAGTGAGAGTGAGGAAGAAGAGTGAGAGACTCCTGTAGCTTTATTCACCACTTATATACCCAAGTCTCCAGGTAGTGAAAAGCTCTCAGGGAGAACTTTCCCTCGAGATGGAGACCCTCCAACTCCAAAGACCAGACCGAGACACCACAGGATGCAATCAGCAAGAGGATTTGGTTTATTGTTGGGATACACAGGCACAGGCACCTGCGGGTGCTTCAGTCACTCGGGGGACTGGCGCGCCCCACGGAACCAAGGATGGGCTTTTATAGGATTTTGGGGAGCAGAAGCAAGCATACAGAAGCAGATGCATGGTTACAGGGATATAATTGGTGGATTCTAATGTGGCAAGGATTCAGCCCGGGGGCAAGTTTCCTAGCTACCTTCCTGAAACATAACGACTGACTCGGCCCCCCAAGGGTTCAGCCCGGGGGCAAGTTTCTTAGCTACCTTCTTGGAACATAACGACTGACTCGGCCCCCCACCAGGGTGTGGGACCTCTCCCGGGGCTTTTCTCATTGTCAGGTGTTCAACGGCAGTCCTCCTGTTGCCAGGCCTTCAACCAAACACATCTTGTTTGGCAGCCGCTGTGTACTCAGTGTTCTAACCTTTCCCTGAACCAGTCATCTTAAGTACAGCCTTGCAAAATGGCGTTACTGCTGCTAAGCTGGGGTCTTTCATTCCCCCATTTTTTTTTTTGTTAACTTTGAGTGAAATCTTTCACTCGACTTGGTCAAGAAATTTCTGTCTGGTGGGGGCTTATTCCCCCACTGACTCTAGGCCACAAAAGGACTAGGAGGAGCCACGTAGGAGTTTTAACTTTAAGGGGTTTGGAGTGCGCTGAACTCTCCATGTCTGGGGTGTAGTGTTGCAATTCCTCAGACCGGACTGTCTTGACGTGTGATGCGTGGATCTAAGCCGCGACTCCGTCTACCTTTAGGGCGGTCGGGGTAGTCAGGAGGACGGTGTAGGGTCCTTTCCACCGTGGCTCGAGATTCTTGGTCTGGTGTCTGCGCACCCACACGGTGTCTCTAATCTGGAACGGGTGTGGCACCACCGGATGCTCAAGCTCGTCCTGGTAAGCAGCGGCCAAAGGTCTCCAGACGTCTCTCTGCACAATCTGTAGGGCCTGTAAATGGGCCCTCAGAGAAGGGCTGTCAGCAAAATCAGCAATGTTTGAATCAAAGAAATGGACAAATGGGGGTGGTGTTCCATACATTATTTCAAAAGGAGTTAGACCATGGGGGCCCGGGGTATTCTGGGCCCGATATAGAACTAGGGGAAGGAGGGCCACCCAATCCTTTGAGCCAGTTGCAAGCGTAAGTTTGGATAAAGTCTCCTTAATTGTTCTATTCATGCGTTCTACCTGACCTGAACTCTGGGGTCTATAGACACAATGTAATTTCCAATCAATCCCCAGCAATTTGGCCACCAACTGACTTACTTGGGAGACGAAAGCGGGCCCGTTGTCCGACCCCAACGCTTGAGACATGCCATACCTGGGAAAGATTTCCTCGAGGAGCTTCTTGGTGACCATTTTTGTAGTCTCGTGCTTTGTGGGGAAGGCTTCGACCCATCCTGAGAAGGTGTCTATAAACACTAGGAGATACTTGTATCCATATATACCTGGTTTAATTTCAGTAAAATCAATTTCCCAATGGATGTCGGGACGGTGTCCCCTAGGACGAACTCCTTGTCCAATCATGGTCTTTCCCGGGTTAACCTGAGCGCACGCTTTGTAACTCTCAGTTACCTTTTGTATCGCTTTGTCCCGATTTAAAAAAAAAACACAGATTTATCTCTTCTCGATCTAGTAAGGTTTTTATCTTCTTATGTAAAAAGGAGATCAATTTAAAAGTCCTTTGTAGACCCACTGTTTTAGTTGAGGGTGGTAGATGGCCCCCATTTTTTCTAGGAGCTCTATGTCCTCATGGGCATAAACCCAACTGGTTTGTCCCACTGGTGGGGGCGTGGGTTGGTCTGGGCTATTTAAGGGCAAGATTTGTTTGCTCATGGCCGCTTCTCTCGCCGTGGCATCGGCCAGCCGGTTTCCTCGTGCCTCTGGGTTGTGCCCTTTCTGGTGTCCTGGACAATACATAATACTCAGTCTTTTGGGCAAGAATAGAGCTTCTAAGAGGGCCAGAATTTTAGCCTTATTTTTAATATCTTTACCCTCAGATGTGAGCAGCCCCCGCCTCCGGTAGATCTCCCCGTGGATGTGTGCCGTGGCAAAGGCATAACGGCTGTCTGTATATATATTTAGCCTCTTACCTTTTGTCATCTTGAACGCCTGAGTCAAGGCGATGAGTTCAGCCCGTTGTGCGGAGGTACCAGCAGGCAGGGCTTTTGCCCAAATCACTTTGTCCTCCGTAGTGACCGCAGCTCCAGCCTTTCACTCTCCCTCTGCCAAGAAGCTGTTGTCATCCGTGTACCATGTGTGGTCAGCATTCTGAAGAGGCTGGTCCGATAGGTCCGGCCTGGTTCCATGTACTTCTGCGAGGATTTGTAGGCAGTCATGCTGTTCTGCCTCCTCCGGTAGAGGAAGCAAGGTGGCAGGATTGAGGGCGACTACGGGCCCAAACTGAACCCGTTCTGCATCCAGTAACAAGGCTTGGTGTGAGAATTAGAGAGCCAGCAGTCTGGGGGCTGCTTTACCAAGGCATCCACTGCGTGGGGTGCTAGGATGGTGAGTGGCTGTCCCAAAGTCAATTTTCCAGCATCCTTGATCAGGACAGCAATAGCAGCCACCATCCTTAGGCACGGTGGCCAGCCGGAGGCCACAGGGTCCAATTTCTTAGACAGGTAGGCCACAGGGCGTTTCCAGGGTCCCAACCTTTGTGTTAGGACCCCTTTAGCATACCCCTGTTTCTCATCGATGAACAGTTACTGAGCAAATTGTAAGGGTTTGGAACAGTCGGATGAATATCTTTTACCCTCTTGTTGACCTCTCTCAAGTCTTGTACTGGCCTATAATCTCCAGTGCTGGGTTTCTTAACAGGCAGAAGAGGCGTATTCCAAGGCGACCGGCAGGGGACTAGGATGCCTTGATCTAGAAGCCTCGTAATGTGAGGCCTTATACCTTGATAAGCTTTATGTGACAGGGGGTATTGTTTTATGGAGACTGGAGTTGTAGTGGCCTTTAACTATATAATTAAGGGGGGCTGTTGGAGCGCCAACCCCATCCCACCAGTCTCTGCCCAAGCCAGTGGAAAATTCGTGACCCAAGTGTCTATTTCTAGGGATTGTGGCTTGTCCTGTCCCAGTTCATATAGTCTATATTCATAGAAATTGAAGGGGAGTTCCGTGGGGGCCAGTTATTTGGGCCCCTCCTTCCTCAAAATGAATTTGTGCTTTTAGTTTGGTGAGCAGATCACGGCCCAGCAGAGGGTACGGGCAGTCTGGAACATGTAAGAAGGAATGGGTCACCTTACCAGTAGCCAGCTGAACCCGGCGGTCCGTAGTCCATCGGTATTGTTTCTCACCAGTAGCTCTTTGTACCCAGGCCGTCCGGTCGCTGAGTTGTCCTGAAGCTTGGGTGAGGACTGAATGCTGGGCTCCTGTGTCTACCAGGAAAGTAACCGGCTGCCCCCCAACTTTAAGCGTTGCCCTGGGCTCAGGGGGGGGGCTCCTGGCCCTGACCTCCCTAATCTTTATCTAGAGCCAAGAGGGAGGTTCGTGGTCGAGGCTTTCGGGGTCCGCCAGGCTTCTTGGGGCACTCTCTGGCCCGGTGCCCTTTCTCTTTGTAATAGGCACATTGATCTTTATCCAGCTTCAGCCCCTTTCGAGCTCCCCCCTATCTCCCTTCCTTTCTTGGCCCTGAACTACGGCGGCCAAGATTCGACTCAATTCTCTCTCTTATTAAAAATCTTTTCAGCTTCTTTAAGTAAATCCTGTAATGTATAGCCCTGCAAATTTTCTAACCTCTGTAACTTAGTCCTGATATCTGGAGCAGCCTGCCAGATGAAGGACATAGAGACACTTGTCATTTGTCCTGGGTCATCTGGGTCATAGGGAGTGTACATACGGTAGGCCTCCTTAAGTCTCTCTAGAAAGGCGGAGGGAGTTTCCCCTGCTTCCTGTAATACCTGTTTTACCTGAGCCAAATTAGTAGGGCGTCGTATAGCCCCTCGGAGACCCGCTAGAAGCAACTGGCGATAAAGGCGTAGGTGTCCCTTACCTTCAGCTGTATTAAAATCCCAGTTTGGTCCTCAGGCAGCTGGGTGGGACGCCCATCATCTCCCAGAACATGCTTTCTGGCCTCTAGGAACACTCTTTGTTTTTTTTGTTTTTTTTTTTTTCTTGAGGTTAAGAGGGCCTGTAAGAGCTGTTGGAAGTAAAACAGATTCTATTAGGTCGGTGAGTGCCACCGGATCTTTGGAGAAAGAAGGGTTGTGTTGTTTCCAATTGTAAATGTCAGCTGCTGAAAACGGCCAGTATTGGGTCTGGCCACCGGTTCCCTGTCTAAGTGGGAAAGCCTGGGAGGTTGAATCTGGCATCACCTCGAGCTTATTGCGCAATCTCCCTGCGACAGGGGAGAAACCCTTATCAGACTGTGGCCCGGCAACTGATCTGGCCGGCGGCTCTGCCTCCTCCGTTTCAGCCGGGCCTGTCAGAGAGAAGATCTATGAGAGGGGAGTTTGGGTCTGCCGGGAGGACAGGTTTCTTAGAAGGCTCTGATTTCACAAAGGTAGAGAGAGGAAGACATGGCCGGCGGACCGGGCGGGGCCGAGGGGACAGGCTGGGGGTTGAGGGGAGGCCAATTCGGGTCCACGAAGGGTTCCGCCTGGGGGGGGGGGTTAAGGCGAGACTCTCTCAAGTGATAATATAAGAAACCTGGTCAGGATGTCCGTGGACGACCCAATCTTTAACCTGTAAAATAATGATCTTATTAAATGTGTCATTCACTGGCCATCCTGCTCCGAAAGTGGGCCACTCGGATGTGTAGAGAGTCTGCCCTTTTCCTTTTTTTTTTTTTTTAACCTCGACGGACTGGTTGTGTGCCCGGTCGTGGACGTCTTTCTAATGATCAAGAGTGAGACTTAGGGGCGTTGTTAGGGACTGTCCCATGTTAGTTCTAAGGAAGATTAGAACACAGAGAAAACAAACAACACCAACAGTCAAACAAACAACAGACAGGCGTGCTGCACGGCTTTGGTACCAAACTGAAAGCAAAAAGTCAGATGGAGGTGGCAAAGGTCCGGGGCCCTCTGAAAGCCAAAAATACAGACAGAGTGCCGTTAGTCCGGATCTTTCTCCTCTCCCAGATTGGGCCCCGAAAAGTCGGGCCCCAACACCCTTGGAACGTCTTCCAGGGCTGCGGGGCGAGAAGTCCGAGCTCGTCAGCTCCTTCTTCGTCCCGCCCAAATTCCAAACAACCTGGCTGAGCGCTCACAGAACAGACCTGGCTGAGCGCTCACAGAACCTGGCTGAGCACTCACAGAACAGACCTGGCTGAGCACTCACAGAATAGACCTGGCTGAGCGCTCACAGAACAGACCTGGCTGAGCGCTCACAGAACCTGGCTGAGCGCTCACAGAACAGACAGAATAAGACAGAACGAGACAAAATCAGACAGACAGACAGACGCCGGCCGGCTTACCTCCCAGTGGGTGGTCGGTGGTCCCTGGGTGGAGGATCTCCTTTCCCGGCCAATGCACCAAATGAAAAGCTCTCAGGGAGAACTTTCCCTCGAGATGGAGACCCTCCAACTCCAAAGACCAGACCGAGACACCACAGGATGCAATCAGCAAGAGGATTTGGTTTATTGTCGGGATACACAGGCACAGGCACCTGCGGGCGCTTCAGTCACTCGGGGGACTGGCGCGCCCCACGGAACCAAGGATGGGCTTTTATAGGATTTTGGGGAGCAGAAGCAAGCATACAGAAGCAGATGCATGGTTACAGGGATATAATTGGTGGATTCTAATGTGGCAAGGATTCAGCCCGGGGGCAAGTTTCCTAGCTACCTTCCTGAAACATAACGACTGACTCGGCCCCCCAAGGGTTCAGCCCGGGGGCAAGTTTCTTAGCTACCTTCTTGGAACATAACGACTGACTCGGCCCCCCACCAGGGTGTGGGACCTCTCCCGGGGCTTTTCTCATTGTCAGGTGTTCAACGGCAGTCCTCCTGTTGCCAGGCCTTCAACCAAACACATCTTGTTTGGCAGCCGCTGTGTACTCAGTGTTCTAGCCTTTCCCTGAACCAGTCATCTTAAGTACAGCCTTGCAAAATGGCGTTACTGCTGCTAAGCTGGGGTCTTTCAGTAGAAAATAACTGGGAAGCACAGTGGGAAACCCTGGCTCGTGACTACCTGGCTCATGACTTTGGTAACAAAAGACCAACTACGAGACCTGAATTAATTAGGGAGAAATCCCAGAAGACCAGCCTAAATCTCCAGGATAAAGGCTGAGGAAGTAAAAGGCAGAAGTAAATTGACCACCACCCAGGTGTGGTCCAGGTGTGTCGGTTCCACATGCATCAGCCGGGCTCAGCAGAGGTCATGCAGTGGAGACACTGGGTGTTACTACTTGGTCTTTTCTTCCTGTGCCATAAATACATGGGAGAGGCCTCTGTCCAACAATCCATGACTTCTTAACTGTGGCCATGCAGTTACAAAGCGGCCAGGCCCAAATCCAATATGGCACTACATCTCCCCCATTATTCTTTTATAAAAGACCATTAGGTGGAAGTAGTGGTCTGAGAGAGATCGGACATGCCTCACAGAGTACCCAGCTCGGCCATGGCGAGCCACTCTTGCAGTTAGGACTGCACCCCAATGGTTAGGAATGAACTTATGCTGTAACACACCGTTCTGGGCTATAAGTGTGTGTTTATTGGGGGAGAAACTGGGCAGAGGAGCATTTGACCGGCCCGTACGTTTAAACGGGGTGTACTACCTCTGTCTTAGGATCGACCTCTCAGACCCCAGCCTCTCTGTCATAGGACCACCTTGTCGCCCTCAAGGCTCCATGTCTAGATTGGTCAAGGGTCAGAGGAAGTTGCCCATCACTGAGAATAGCTACATCAGGTCATCTTCTCATTCCTCTTACTTGAGCCCAGGGGCAAAGGAGCAAGGGCCAGATGGCATTAATTTAAGAGATTGTGGAAGTTGAGCCTCTCCTGATAAGTAGTGGGCACCTCATCTGGCTCTCCTCAGCTGCTACCACCAAGGGCCGTAGTCAAGCCGCTCCTATAATAAAATTTAGAATTCCCAATTGTTAGTAACTACTCCAGAAAGTTCACCCACTGTGCTTGCCTAACAATAGATTGAGGGAGGGTAACTCCAGACACTGCAGACACAATGGCTGCAGCAGTAATGGCTGCCGCAATTGCAGCGAAAATGTCAAGGTCTTTTCTAGGACAGTTCAGGATCAGTCATTTTTCTCTGGAACAACCAGCAGACAATGGAACCATTTCTGAGATCTGTATAACCAGGACAGAGTTCCCCAGTCTACTGTAGCTTTAAGCAGGTAGCATTCCTGTAAAGCTACAGACTGCAAGATGACCAGTTAAGGCAGCAAGAGTCACCAGGGAAAATGAAGGGGGCAACAACGGCTGGAGTCCAGTCTTCCCCAGCAAGCAGCACTGTACAGAGGGTCAGAGCGCAGGCCGCAGTGGGACGGGACACACTGACTGCAGCAACACCAGAATTTCTGTGATGACAAAAGATGAGAGGGGATCTTCCATCTTCCTCTTAAGGGCACAGGAATGACTTCAGGGACCCAAACCAGGAGAGCTGAATCTTCATGCTCCCAGGATCAGCAAGTCTCAGCAACCACTCAGGCAGCTGGCACACTCCTGTAGCATCCTGTAGAAAAAACACAAACATTCCCTCTTCCCCATATAAAATACCTGGACAGGATCATGCCAATATGTGGGTCTTTCTATTTCACCTAGGCAGAAGTATGCCTAGTTGTAGGGTGCCATAAACCTTGGCATCCAAATTTTAAAACTGAAATAAAAGGAGCATTATTTAGCGTACAGGGATAACTCCCCCTTTTTATTTATAAAGATATAGTAAAGATATTATTTATTAAGGTAAGTCCTCGAGGATTAAATTGAGGATACTGAGCACTTGTATTTATAAATTGACTTGTATACCAAATTATTGTTTCCAGCATTATTGTTTTGGATATATAAAGAATGAGACTTTTTGACTAATTGTTTCTATGTAAGGCCTATAATCTGCCTGGTATTATTGTCCTCCCTTGCTAAGGGGTCCAGGCAATCCAGTTTGAGTTCTTAAAATGTCCTATAAAGGAACAGTACTTAGTGCTCTTAGCCACTAAGCCATCTCTCCAGCCCCTCACCAGCTTTATTTACCTAAACATAAGCATTAATTAGAAATGCCAAATCCTGTAAACAAGGTCCAGTTTTAGCCTATTTTAGAAATCCCTGAGTTGGCAGGGTGAGGCTGGGCGTTGAAAGTAAGCAAATGGAGTCTTCTTCTTTTCGTGAGGGTGTGTTATCAACTCCATTACCATTTTCAAAGAGCTGGGTCTATGGTTTTGTTTAGTTCTCTGAGCCAGAGCACTGAAAGGACAGTGAGTTGTCAGACAATTCACACTGAAATCATCACTCACTGATTTTATGTAGAAAACCTGCCTCTAATAAAGCATTAAGTAATTGTAAAATTTGAGGGCTAGTAGTATCTAAAAAAAAAAAAAAAAAACGAAAACTTTTTAATCAATTGTAAAACCACAAGCCACACATTGGCTATCAGTGTATGAATTGAAAGCTTGATTTTTAACATTTAAAAACAGTGGCTACAGCACGTAATTTAATAGTCTGTGTTGAAGCAGGGGAAACTCAAGAGAATAAACAAGTGATCCAATCATACATGTAGCCTTTTCATTAGATGAACCACCTATAAATACACTAAGCGCATTTTCTATAGGTTGCATGCACAAATTTACAGTAAATACAAAAGCATGCAAGGAGTAAAATTATCAATTTTGCCTGAAATTTGTATATGTAATAGGCCAAATATCAGTATTTTGTAATAACCAATTAACTCTTGTTTGGAATAAGATATGTTTTACCAGGTTTCTTTTTAAAATACTTCCATGACTCTAGTCTACAATTTTGTACTAATGACAAAAGCTTTATCTCCAATGAGGATAACAAAGTTAAGTCCTCTGGTAAGGTGAGGTACTTTGGCAATTAACATATCCTTAGAAGCTTAAAATTAGTTTCAAATATTCTTTTCTGGACAGCTACTCCCCAAATATTAAAGCTCATTTTGAGAGCAAAGATTTGTAGTAAAAATTTCCATATACACTTAAAGATTCAAAGTTCTAACTTCTTACATTGAAGAAGCAACAAAATTACATAATATAAGGCTATTAGCCACTCTTTTGTAAAAATTTTTAATGATATCACTTCATGGGCTCTCTAAAATTATAAGCAAGCTCACAAAATAAAAACTCACAATCGCCAGGATGTAAACAAACTGCATAAAAACAATCCTCTAAATCTATCTTGAAATGGCAGTTGGAGTAAGCAAACAAGCTGTAATGCTCTCACAAGTTCTAAAACCTCATCAATCCTTCGTAAATCTTGTAACAATCTCTACCTGTTTGATTTTTTCTTAATTATAAATAAGTTTGAGTTAGTCAATGCAACACTGGCAATCCTTAATCACAATCCTTACGTTCTCCTTGTAACACCAGAGCACAACCACAAGGTCACCTGAGTTCTGAGTAGTGACTAGGCAGCTGTCCTTGGGGCAGTGGAATTAGCATTAAAATACAGATAACTTCAGGGCAAACCACAACTATGGAAAGCAAAACTTAACCTCTAACAAACTAGTCTCCAAAATCCAGTCTCCAAAACACCGAGTCTATCCTTCATGCTACTAAGTTTGACTGCCAATTCCTACATATGAACGCACGATGGTGCGGTCTCCAATACCTCAACAAAGAGACATTGCCCTAAATTTTTTTAGAAGCCTGGTTTCTAGAATAAGAGTTCCATAAAAATATCATCTCAATTTAGACCTATTTCCCTAGGTTGGCTCATGCCGCATGTTGTCTAGAATGACTCTATCCAAATTACCAGCTTTATGTCAACTTTCTGTCACCAATATTATACCTTTTTAACCATATCCAATAACTTAAAAGCCAATAGTCTATAACCAAGGCATGTAGAGCATATTTATACATTCAAAACCAATCAGAAACAAAATTGAAGTGGCTACACCTATCTTTAATATTTAGACCAAGCACCATTTTTACCTTTCTAGCTATGATTTTAAGAGAAGCACCTTGTCACCTGCTAAGTCTAATAACAAGTCAGGGATTTTTCTAAGAGAAACAGCCATCAGCTCCTGTACCAAAGAAGCTGAGGAGCTGCTGGCGCCTTTAAGATCAGCTCGTGGAGACGCTCAGCCCCCGGGCAGCTTCTCCAGCTGACCTAGACACCTGGCTACAGGTACAGGGCTCCAAAGGCCGATCGAAACTGCTTTTCACTCATTTGTTCCTTCTCGAAAGGAGTTAAAACCAAATCAAGGTGTGAACGATTGACAGATAAAGTTTTTATCATTTTTTCTTTTGAACATGAAACATAAAACATAAAACATTTAAACAACGAGAAACAAAAACCACAGACATAAACTGACAGACATGGACAGCTTGGTGCACCAAGGACAGACAATAGACATAGAGGGAAAAACTAGATGGTGTCCCACCGAAGGGACCCACATATCCTACCTATGGAACCCAGAACCAGAAATAAGCATTTCTCCAATAGGAGCCAGCAGAGAGGCAGGACATCTCCTGCTTTCCCTCTGTTCGTAGGAGAGCTCTGAAAAGATTTTTCTATTTCTCCAAAGCATCTGTGGAGAGTCCGGGAGGACTGTTTTTCCCAAACCCGTTCTCTCTCATGTCTAGGGTGTAAACTATCTCTAGTCAGGGTCCAAAGACTAAAATATAACTCTAACAGAACGCATATGCAAAAACACTTTACCATTACCTTGTCCCTTTTTTATGACAAGTTTTACTCAGGCTAGCCCAAATCATCCAGGCCTTTTCTGGCCCATCTTACCTCCAATCCGTCCCTTCTCCTATGCCGGCCGGGCTCTAGGGATGTCCCGTAGGTGGTACCCCCTTTCTTCTCCGATCTCGGTGGGACCTCCATTTGTCGGCGCCAGCACCGACACAGTACCAAGAATCGGGCGAAAGCCTACAGGATGAAAGAAACACACACACGCACACACACACACACACACACACACACACATTCAGTTCACCATACTTCTCTTCTAAGGCCTTGAGAGTTTCTCTATCCCATCCAAATCCTTCACACTACTTCCACAGCCCAGTGGCAGTCAGCACAACTGACCTCCACAGCAACCCTTAAAACAAGTACTATTATTCACATCTTAAAAATAAGAAAACTGAGAAGAACAGAAGCAACATGACCAACTCAAGGCCACTCAAGATTAACCAAGTAATAATTAGGCCAATCTCAATTACCACAGTGGCACTCTTACTTTAGAGTTTCCATGTTTAATGAATGCATATTATTAGAAACAATGGTTACCAGGTTGTCAGATTGCTCATCAGCAACCTTACTCCTGGTACCAATTTCTGCTCTAGTTTCGTTTGTGTTGCTATGATAAAAATGTCTTGACTAAAGTAACTTAGTGGGAAAAGGAGTTTAGTTTTGCTCACAATTCCAGGTTAGAGTCTACCAGAATGGAGAAACCAAGAAACCAAGAAATTGAAGCAGTAAGTCACATCTACTGTCAAGGAAAGAGAAAAACTGAAGGCATGCATGCTTGCCAGTGCTCAACCAGATCTTTCCCTTTCACTCTATCCAGAGTACATCCCATGAGATGGTTTTACCTACCTTCAGGATGGGTCTCTATCACTTCAACTAGCCCAACTAAGAAAACCCCTCACAGGTATGTCTACAGGCAAACCTAATCTAGATAATTCCTCATTGAAACTCCCTTTCCAGGAGATTCTAGACTGTGTCAAGTTAATTACTAAAAGTAATCATCATAATAAGCATTATAACTTTTTCCTTTATTTCTAAATTTATATTGTGTATTTTGGTCTCTAATTGCCTTAAGCTTATAAAAATAATGCTAATGAAATGTCCTAAAATAACAACAATGGTAGCTACCTTTCTTCTCTTCAACCTGCCATGATACAAATGCTTCTAACTCGCTTTTATGGGCATTTTTTTTTACCATATTGAGAATTTTATACCTTTTTCTAATCAGGATACATGTTGAATGCCTTTTCAGTACCTATTAACAAAATCAAACTGCATGATATTTTTTCTCATTTTGCTTCTTAATACGATCTAGTATTTAAAACTCAGAGCACCAGAACCTACAAAATCTAAAAGTAGTCAATACTACCTTACATCAGACCCCTGTCTTCATTTTAATATAGTTAGCTGTATAGATTTTCTAATGTTAAATTTTTGTAATTCAAATTATTATATTATCATTAAATTATATGTGTTATCATTATTCAAATAAGTCCTTTTGGTCATGATGCACTTTTTCTCCAAAATCATTTAGGATCTACCTACTGGTCGTTTTAAATTTATTTTATTGTTGATTAAAATATAATTACAAAAATCTTCTTTTCTCCTTCCAACCTCTCATTCCATTCCTATCAATTTAGCAGGACTACAACCTGCTCAGCTCATTTAATGTTGCTTATGACCATACGCTAGCTGGATAATCAGAGGACTCACTTCTTATAAGGACTGATTTTCCTCCTCTGAGCAATTCTTAATTGCCAGTAACTCTTCATCAAAGGGTGGAGCTTTATAGACTACCCTAACTATTGGCATGTCACCTGGCACTGTCACTGTTCAGGTCTTGTTTAGGCAGCCATGCTTCTGAGAATTCATGGATGCAGCGTCTCTGCATAACTAGAACACATAGTCTCACAGTAGGCTTCCTGGGCCTCTGGCTTTTACAATCTTTCCTTTTCCTCTCGGTGATGTTCCCTGGGCCTCAAGTATAGGGTTATTGTAGGTGTGTTACATATGTACATGTGTTTGTGTGGCACATGCATATATGTATGCAATTTTAGATGATTATATGCATATATTTATATACACATGTAAATATGTAAATGTAACTATACATATATATGTATTACATACTTTTGGGTAAATATAATACAATAAAATTGTGACTTTTCAAACGACCTTGGCAATTTTTGAGTCAGCAATTTAAAGTAAGGGTAGTTTGCGGTTTTCCTTCTTGTGCTATTTTGGTCCAATTTCATAATAAAAATAACAGACGCAACTCTCCTTTCTCTGTGGCCCAGGTTGGTGGTGTGAGCATCAGATGGGGCTTCCCTGTAGAGTTGTTAGATCACTTTTTGATAGTTGACATGGAGATTTTTGACATGAATGAAGCTGCAGCTTGACTCTAACCAACTGGCCTTTTTATTTTTTTTCTCACGACCCTCATCCCTGGTTATGATTTATTCCTTCTAAAAACTCATGGTGAAATGTAACTACTGTTATGCGATATTAAGAGGTAGGAACAAACTGGGCATGATGGTGACACATGTGTGTAACCCCAACATTCAAGAAGCTGAGGCAGGAAGTTCCAGAACTCAAAACCATAGAGAGATCCTGTCTCCCAAAAGTATTTTTTTAAGGTTTGTTCATGTGGGGCCTTTAACAGGTGACTAGGGAACTCTTCTTGTGAATGAATTAACCCACTCACTCTGTGAGTAGCTTAGTGGCTTAATAGTGAGTTATCTTGAGAGTGGGTCGCTATCAGACAGTTTGGTTGGGTCTCTCAATCTCTTCTTCTTCTCTCACCATATGATCTCCTATGCCACCCTGGGATTCTGTCAGTAGCAATGAAATGTATCTCTACACTGGACCAGAACAAAGAGTCATATAACATAGTCATCTTTGTATATAGATGTATAACATATTCATCTATGTATATGTTGTGTGCACATGTACACATGCATATGTGAGTGTGTGTGTGTGTGTGTGTGTGTGCATGTGTGTGTGCCTGTGTCTTTTTATAGCATATTCATCTTAGGTATTATATAGCTATCAAACCAAGCATCCTTTCTTCCTGTCACATCCATGAGATCTATGAGGACCTTCTATTTTACAATTTTCCTTTTTAGGGCTTCTCATTTTTCCTGAAGAACGACGTATATTTCCAGTTTGAATGTTCCAGTTTGAATGTGTCATGTTACTGAGTTGGTTTGAAATTTTCAAATTTTCAGCTATGTGGCTATAAGTGTATGGGGGAACTGGAGAAATAGTTCAGAGGTTAAGAGTACATGATGTTTTTGTAGAGACTCGAATTCTGTCCCCAGTCTCCTCAACTGAGCAGCTCACAACTGTCTGTAACTCCAGCTCTGGTGACTCCAAGGACCACGCTTGACCTTTGGATTTGCACTCAGACGCACATGCCTTTCAACATACTCACACACGAGTACAAGTAATTTATTAATCAATGTTTCATAGAATGGGGGTGTCTGACAGTCTACATAGGATAACTACTCTAATCCTTTTGGTTTTGAGCTGTTCAATATTGTGATAAGAAGAATTTAGAATATATAAGATTATATTTATACATATATGGAGAATAGAATGTTTCTGAGAGCTGACATGCAAGGAAGACAGGTGAGGAGAATCCTTCAATGTGAGGTGTCATGTAACTGCTTGCAGAGAGCTGGCCCCAGAGTTCAGTCACTGACAACAAATGTCATACTGTTTCCTGATAAGGGCATGATCAAAAACATTTTCTCTTTGGTAGTTATATAAACTATTTCTAGTGGCTACATTTAATATTATTTTGTTTTGTTTTTCCTAAGAAAAAGGCCTAGTGAGCTTTAGGTAATAACACTGAGTAGTTAATCATTTTCAAAGTTATGGATGAATGTGAGTCCATCTGTTTCCTTATAAGATTACACAAGCACAATTTATTTCTTTGTGCTCCCCAAGACAGAAAGGAAGTTAGGGAAGGAAAGAGGAAGAGGGAAGGAGAGAGGCAAGGAAAAAAGAGGGAAATCTATAATCTCATCTAATCAGAGAAGTCCTTTGCAATGCCATCCCACCAGCCACACAGGTCACTGTAATGCATGGTCCACCACAAGACCTCTGAGGTCACACTGAGAGGCCAGTTTGTCAGAACCTTTCAAGTTGCTGACTGAGCCTCACAACTAATCCTCTGGCTCCTGCTCCCTCTGCTGCTTCCTCAGCTCAGAGGTCAACCCCCAACAGTATTTGGGCCTCAGCAAAGACTGATTGGGACCTAATCCTCATTAGTGATGAAACCCGCTGGTCACCCAATCAGTAGCAGACCAGCTGTGTGTCCAGCCATCCCATTATGCTACCAAGTACCAGACACCTTAGCTCTTGGTAATGCTCCTCCCCTGTGAGCTGGCTTGTTCGAGAATGCATCTCCTATTGTAACATGGACATAATTGTAGAAACTCTGACACAGTTATCTGAAAGGGTTTTTTTATATAAATAATTCTGCTGCCAACACTGACAGTAACATTACACATAACAAAAATATCACCTCAAAAGCACAGTGAGCAAAACAAGCTGAACATCAAATAATACAACTCCCCAGCTCCCTTTCCATGGAGCTCCAGAACCAGCTCCAGAACCAGCTGCACCGCTCGATCTTGATAGAAGCAAATCAGTGGTGACCTGGGAGCTGGATGGCACCTTTGGTGTAATGGGGATGCTGTGCTGCAGTGGTACACCCAAACATCAAAACTCAACAAAGCTGTGCCCCAGTAAAGCTGCTGTTGATTTCAAAAAAAAAATCTGATACTCGAATGCTAAATTCTAATCTGTTCTTTTAATCTGGATCTTGAAAAGGTACACAGTTTTAATTTAATTTTTATTTTATGTGTCTGAGTGCTTTGTCTGACTGCATGCATGCATGCATGTGGATCAAGTGCGTGTCTGAAGTCTGCAGAGGCCAGAAGAGATCATCACACCATGCAAATGGGATTATAGAAGACTGTGAGCTCTCATATGGGTGTTGAGAACCAGACCCAAGTCCTCTGCAAGAACAAGTGCAGCAAGTGCTCCTAACCACTGAGCCATCTCGCCAGCCCCGGAAAACATTCATAGAAAAAGGAAAAACAGGGCTGGAGAGATGGCTCAGTGGTTAAGAGCACTGACTGCTCTTCCAGAGGTCCTGAGTTCAAATCCCAGCAACCACATGGTGGCTCACAACCATCTGTAAAGGGATCTGATGCCCTCTTCTCATATGTCTGAAGACAGCTACAGTGTATTTACATATAATAAATAAATATTTTTTAAAAAAGAAAGAAAAAGGAAAAACAAATGCTAGTAAACAGTTCTTTTCTTATTTCAATGTTTAGACAGAAGCTTCTCTTTTTTTCCAGAAAAAAAAGAACAGCTTAGACCCAAAAGGAGGAGTGGGGTGAGGAGTCATTGCTCCCCAGTGTTTCCAAAGAACAGTAAGTTCGACAGATACTACACCAATGGGTGAAAGAAAAGTACATGTGGGCACAGAGCTGGATGGGAAGCTCCCTCTTCCCTAACTCACACATCTGTACACTTGTCCACATGTGAGCTGAGGGCCTGGCTGCTTATGGCAAATGCCCAGGCAAGAGTAACTGAACGTATTCTCTGCACCCTGTCCTGTAGTGAGGTGTGCACCCTCGGTAGGGAGCTACAGTGCTGGTCAAGACTGAAAGCAAGAGTTTTGCCCATCTTTGATCTGGAGGATGCACATCTGGGGCAATATCCTGTGCTACAGTGTATGCCAAGCTGCAATTGTCACTCTGCAGAAACATGCCACCATGAACTCTTGCCCCGGGCACCATGTGTGGGAACCACAGCCCACATGGGAAGAAAACAACTTTTTCTTTGACATTTATATTAAACTACCAATATTTTAAAGTATACAGGAGGATGTGGGTAGGCTATATAATGTTTTATATATGGAATTGATGCATCCATGGATTGTGGTATATGCATGGGTCTTAAAGCCAATCCCCTATAGATACTGATTGATCAAAACTAATGAAGGGACAAAGCCAGAAAGCAAAGCTGGCTGGCTGTGTCCCGCACTCAAGCTTCCAGGAGCACTGAAAAATCTTTGCAAACTTCGGAAGGAATTTAATACATGTGACTTGAATGCCCCAAGCCCACCAAATTCATATGCTGAGATCCCACCCCTAATGGCATAGGGAAGAATGGAGGAGATTGGGTTATGAAAGGAGAGTCTTCATGAGGGTGATTGGTGTCCTTAAGTGAGCTCATCTACGTCAAGGATGTCTTCCCTGAGGACAGACAGGACTACAGCATTTCTAGTGAAAACAGACCCTTGATAGCCTTGACTTGGGCTTTTTAACCTCCGGAACCCAGAAAAATAAATCGTATTTTTATGATCAATAAATAGACTAAGTAATCCAGATTGGTTAAGACCTGTATGTTAAACCCTGGTTACTCAGAGTGGGTCAGTGGGTCAGCCATATCAGCCTCACCTGGGAGCGTACTGAGTCTCTAGAGCTCCTCGAAAGCTTGCTGCCTTCAAACCAATATTTTAGTAAGATCTTCTTCATGAGGTCCTTCAAAGGTAGAAAAATAGTGCTCTGAATGATGAAGTCTTAAATTTATCTTGTTTTGCCTTGGTTTTAATTCCACACTACTTTGGGGTTTGGTGAAAGTCATGAACCCTGAGCATAAAAATGTGCAAAGGATTTTGAAGATTTCACAGATTTCTGTTTTTCGTTTTTTGGTTTGTTTCTTTTTTTTTTTAACCTTTCCGTAGAAGGTTTCAAGGTGCTGGGAGCCAGTCTTTATGGTTCTCATGCATTCTTACATTTAATCTTTTAAACAAAGTATTGGTGGACTTGGGAATGTTAGTCATAGCAAGGAGGAGTGACAGAGAGTCAGACCTTTGGTTACCAGGGTCATCTGCAACCAAGCTCTTACAGGGGTGACCCAGCTCCAGAAATTTGAGGTATATTCCTAACGGATCTTTCTCTCTCTGAGAAGATCATCCCCTGTACCTACAGTGCATTCTTCTGAAACACTGATACAGTGATGCCGCTTTCCTGAGTGGGAAGTGGCCCCAATGAATCCGAACAGTCTGTGTGATGAGATGTCCCTCCCAGACACTCCCCATATCCCCCTGATTTACTTCCAACCTGCACAGCTTCAATCATTGCTTCAGCTCAGTGCTCTCACCTGTGGCGCTGTCCTACTTAAACCACGTGGGCAAGGAGAGTCCTTTCCATGGACCAACGGATGCATTGCTGATGGTTTCTTGGTTCTCTGTATTGCAAAGGAGCCAGGTGAGGACCAGGACTGATGAGGCCTGCCTGCCCCCCAGTGGCACAAGGAGCACAGTAGTAGGAAGGCAGCTTCTTTCACTGCTCAAGAAAATTCTGTCCGATTCTCTCCCATTTCTAATTATTTCTCTAACAAGCCTGAGAAGTTTGAGTTCTACAGGAATTATTATTCCTGCTGGATAAGACGAACCCTAACCTAAAGCCAGATGAACTTAAAGTACCCAGAGCACGGAGAACTACAAAAAAGCATATACGACTTAAGCATTTTATGTATTTTGTATATATGTATTCTTTTTTTTTTTATTGTTGGTTGTTTTCTTGACACAGTCTCGTGTGTCCCATCATGACCCTGACCTTGAATTCCTGATCCTCCTGACTATACCTCCCAAGTACAGAGACCATGGGTATGCACCACCACACTCAGTTAACACTGTTAGTTTCATATGTATGTATAAACCAGTTCCAGATTCTATCATTGGCTTCTGACTTTAGAAACCAAGAGCAATTCTTCTTCCAGATACTCAGTAGCATGAAGTCAGAGTTAAGGCTATGCTGTTTGCTTCCTGCTCCTGTCCTTCGGAGCATCGTATGGAGCTGTGGTGGTTTACACGCTCCTGTCTTTACAATAGCGGCTTCCTAAAGAAACATGACAGCAACATCTTTATAGATACATTCTCCTAGTTTAAAATTTATTTTTCTCCAGCTAGATCTAGTGGTGTGAGTTTGTACTTACAGCTATTTTGGATGCTAGCACAGGAGGATTGCAAGTCCGAGGCTAGCCTGGACTACAGAGTTAAGCTCAAGACTAGCCAGGTCAACTTAGTCACAGAACAGAAAGTGACCAGGTTACGGGGTTGAGGAGACGGGGCACACACCGTGCCGCTAAGGCTACAACTCTGTGGTAAAGTGCTTTCTTAGAATGTATAAGGCCTTAGTTTCAATCGTCAGTACTGTCGAGAATCAGTATCTACCCAAAGCAGTTTTTCTCCTGGAAAATTTATTTTTGTAATTCTAAGCATTGGAATTTGTTTTCATAGACGCAATTCTTTTCCTCCGCTTCCCTAGAATTATCAAGTCACATAATAGTTAACAAAACCATGTAGATACAGGAGCAAGTGCAATCCGTACAAAAAAAGTTCGGGGACAAACGCAATCAGTGGTTGGCTGATATGTGACTCAGGCTGCTGCAGAAGGCATGAGCCACCATGAGTCACAGAGAATTGAGAGCATTCGTCACCCTCGTGACTCAGGCAAATAAAGGGCAATTGGGAGAGTTCTTTTTGAAAAAGTTGATTTAGTATATGTGTGTTAATCTATACAACTTTCTGTGTGCCACATATATGCATGAGCCCACAGAAGCCAAACTCAGGTCTTCTACAAGAGCACCAAGTACCCTCAATTGCTGAACTATTTCTCTAGCCCTAAAGAGGAAAGTTTCTGTTATAATACACCAAGTCAGGTCCTCTCTGTTGAAATTTATTTTTACTTTGTTTTGGGGAGGATAGTGAGTCTGCATCACTCAAACATGCCTGCACCATATCCGACCGCCCGACCTAGGCTACATCACACATGCTGTATGTCAGTCCATACTATTAAGTCCTTCTAATCCTAGCTAGCCTATGCCATATTCAATATCCAAGCTAGCCCAGTTTGCACATCCTATGTTGTGGTTCAGGCTGGTGTGTTCCCCAGTCCCAGCTTAGTCATATTCTTGTGCATCAGCCCAGGCTGATGAGTAGATGGAACCTTGCCTGCTCACACCATTCCCAACACTTAGACCTAGCCTTGGTGATGAAGACTCCATGCCCACCAAGCCTTGTGGGTATCTAAGACTCTGGACCATCCATGCTATCTCCATACATAGGACGTAGCTCAAATGCCGCAGCTTGCACACCAGCCCAAGCAGACACAGCAGTTGTCCCATTCATATGCTTCTTCAGTCACCACTACATTGGATTCACCTCATTCCTCCAGTCCAAAATCAACACTGAGTGTCTGAAGGATTGGCCTGCCAACTCCTCATACCTAATCAGAAGTCAGTCAAGCTTGGGCAACCACAAAAACAAAATCAAACTTCCACTTAACAGTGGCAGCTTGGAATCTCACATCAGACAGACGTGCAACTAATGAAAGAAGCCACGTGGCCGGGTCTCGTCACCAAAAACAAAAACAAAGACAAAAAAAACATCAAAACGAAACAAACAATATGAAGGGACAAGACACTATGTTACCCCCCAAAAAACCTACCACTCCTATGGAATGTTCTCCAGTGAGAATTACTTAGATGAACTCCAGGACACAGAATTTAGAAGGGCAATAACAAACTTGATCAAAGAATTAGAGGCCTTTAAAGAAAATGTAAACAAACAGCTCAATGAATTTAAAGAGAATAATAATAAATGTTGGAATGACATCCAAGAAAGCATAAGCACATAGCTCAGAAAAATGATCAAAAATTACAGTAACTGAAAAGTAAATTTAGTAAAGAGACAGAGATACTGATGAGAACTCAGACTGAAATGAAAAAATGAAAAATGTCAGAACCTAATTTTAAAACCCAGAGGAAAGCCTTGCAAGTTGAAGACATCAAGTAGAAGATAGAATACAGAAATAGAAGACAGTGCGTTGAACCAACCATTCAAGTAAATAATATAAAACAAACAAATAAAACACAGGAAAGAAACATTTAGGAGCTATGGGATACAAGGAAAAGATTGACTATTTGAATGGAATTATTGTCGTAAAAGAAGAACCACCATATGTTAAGGACATAGAGCAGATCTTCAATAAGACATAGAAGAAAACATTCCCAAATAAAGGAAAATTCTACCCATGTAGATACACAAAAAGTACACAGAATTTCAAGTAAGTGAGACAAGAAAAGAAACTCCCTACATCATATTACAATAAAAACCTAAATACACAAACAAAGAGAAGATACTGAAAACTGCAAGAGAAAAATCATGAGTCACACATAGAGGAAAGCCTAACAGAATGGCAGCTGACTTCTCAGTGGAATGTTAAATTCCATCAGACCCTACATCAATACACTTTGAGTTCTAAAAGACCACAGATGACAACCTAACACCGTACCCAGCAAAATCATCTACAGTATTTGAGCAAAGAAAGACTTTTTATGTTATTAACAGGCTAAATGGATTTGTGTCCACCAAACGGGCTCAGCAGAGAATACTGGAAACAATACTTTAAAGGGAGAAGCAAGAATATCTAAGAGTATGTAAGGGGGGAAGAACAATAATTACTGAAACACCAAACAGAAGAACACAAGTAGCAAACAGGCAGCAGTCAACAGCCAGCATTAAATATGAATGCTCCCTGCCCCTGAAAAAAAGGCACCGCTTAGTTGAGTGGATTAAGAAATAAAATCTTTCTTTTTTTTTTATTAACTTGAGTATTACTTATATACATTTCAAGTGTTATTCCCTTTCCCAGTTTCCGGGCAAACATCCCCCTCCCCCCTCCCCTTCCTTATGGGTGTTCCCCTCCCAACCCTCCCCCCATTGCCGCCCTCCCCCCATAGTCTAGTTCACTGGGGGTTCAGTCTTAGCAGGACCCAGGGCTTCCCCTTCCACTGGTGCTCTTACTAGGATATTCATTGCTAACTATGGGGTCAGAGTCCAGGGTCAGTCCATGTATAGTCTTTAGGTAGTGGCTTAGTCCCTGGAAGCTCTGGTTGCTTGGCATTGTTGTACTTTTGGGGTCTCGAGCCCCTTCAAGCTCTTCCAGTTCTTTCTCTGATTCCTTCAACGGGGGACCTATTCTCAGTTCAGTGGTTTGCTGCTGGCATTCGCCTCTGTATTTGCTGTATTCTGGCTGTGTCTCTCAGGAGCGATCTACATCTGGCTCCTGTCAGTCTGTACTTCTTTGCTTCATCCATCTTGTCTAATTGGGTGGCTGTATATGTATGGGCCACATGTGGGGCAGGCTCTGAATGGGTGTTCCTTCAGTCTCTGTTTTAATCTTTGCCTCTCCCTTCCCTGCCAAGGGTATTCTTTTTCCTCATTTAAAGGAGTGAAGCATTCACATTTTGATCATCCGTCTTGAGTTTCGTTTGTTCTAGGGATCTAGGGTAATTCAAGTATTTGGGCTAATAGCCACTTATCAATGAGTGCATACCATGTATGTCTTTCTGTGATTGGGTTAGCTCACTCAGGATGATATTTTCCAGTTCCAACCATTTGCCTACGAATTTCATAAACTCGTTGTTTTTGATAGCTGAGTAATATTCCATTGTGGAGATGTACCACATTTTCTGTATCCATTCCTCTGTTGAAGGGCATCTGGGTTCTTTCCATTTTCTGGCTATTATAAATAAGGCTGCGATGAACATAGTGGAGCACGTGTCTCTTTTATATGTTGAGGCATCTTTTGGGTATATGCCCAAGAGAGATATAGCTGGATCCTCAGGCAGTTCAATGTCCAATTTTCTGAGGAACCTCCAGACTGATTTCCAGAATGGTTTTACCAGTCTGCAATCCCACCAACAATGGAGGAGTGTTCCTCTTTCTCCACATCCTTGCCAGCATCTGCTGTCACCTGAGTTTTTGAACTTAGCCATTCTCACTGGTGTGAGGTGAAATCTCAGGGTTGTTTTGATTTGCATTTCCCTTATGACTAAAGATGTTGAACATTTCTTGAGGTGTTTCTCAGCCATTTGGCATTCCTCAGCTGTGAATTCTTTGTTTAGCTCTGAACCCCATTTTTAATAGGGTTATTTGTTTCCCTGCAGTCTAACTTCTTGAGTTCTTTGTATATTTTGGATATAAGGCCTCTATCTGTTGTAGGATTGGTAAAGATCTTTTCCCAATCTGTTGGTTGCCATTTTGTCCTAACCACAGTGTCCTTTGCCTTACAGAAGCTTTGCAGTTTTATGAGATCCCATTTGTCGATTCTTGATCTTAGAGCATAAGCCATTGGTGTTTTGTTCAGGAAATTTTTTCCAGTGCCCATGTGTTCCAGATGCTTCCCTAGTTTTTCTTCTATTAGTTTGAGTGTGTCTGCTTTGATGTGGAGGTCCTTGATCCACTTGGACTTAAGCTTTGTACAGGGTGATAAGGATGGATCGATCTGCATTCTTCTACATGTTGCCCTCCAGTTGAACCAGCACCATTTGCTGAAAATGCTATCTTTTTTCCATTGGATGGTTTTGGCTCCTTTGTCAAAAATCAAGTGACCATAGGTATGTGGGTTCATTTCCGGGTCTTCAATTCTATTCCATTGGTCTATCTGTCTGTCTGTACCAATACCATGCAGTTTTTATCACTATTGCTCTGTAATACTGCTTGAGTTCAGGGATAGTGATTCCCCCTGAAGTCCTTTTATTGTTGAGGATAGCTTTAGCTATCCTGGTTTTTTTGTTATTCCAGATGAATTTGCAAATTGTTCTGTCTAACCCTTTGAAGAAATGGATTGGTATTTTCATGGGGATTGCATTGAATCTGTAGATTGCTTTTGGTAAAATGGCCATTTTTACTATATTAATCCTGCCAATCCATGAGCATGGGAGATCTTTCCATCTTCTGAGGTCTTCTTCAATTTCTTTCCTCAGTGTCTTGAAGTTCTTATTGTACAGATCTTTTACTTGCTTGGTTAAAGTCACACCGAGGTACTTTATATTATTTGGGTCTATTATGAAGGGTGTCGTTTCCCTAATTTCTTTCTCGGCTTGTTTCTCTTTTGTATAGAGGAAGGCAACTGATTTATTTGAGTTAATTTTATACCCAGCCACTTTGCTGAAGTTGTTTATCAGCGTTAGTAGTTCTCTGGTGGAACTTTTGGGATCACTTAAATATACTATCATGTCATCTGCAAATAGTGATATTTTGACCTCTTCTTTTCCGATCTGTATCCCCTTGATCTCCTTTTGTTGTCTGATTGCTCTGGCTAGAACTTCAAGAACTATATTGAATAAGTAGGGAGAGAGTGGGCAGCCTTGTCTAGTCCCTGATTTTAGTGGGATTGCTTAAAGTTTCTCTCCATTTAGTTTAATGTTAGCAACTGGTTTGCTGTATATGGCTTTTACTATGTTTAGGTATGGGCCTTGAATTCCTATTCTTTCCAGGACTTTTATCATGAAGGGGTGTTGAATTTTGTCAAATGCTTTCTCAGCATCTAATGAAATAATCATGTGGTTCTGTTCTTTCAGTTTGTTTATATAATGGATCACGTTGATGGTTTTCCGTATATTAAACCATCCCTGCATGCCTGGGATGAAGCCTACTTGATCATGGTGGATGATTGTTTTGATGTGCTCTTGAATTCGGTTTGCCAGAATTTTATTGAGTATTTTTGCGTCGATATTCATAAGGGAAATTGGTCTGAAGTTCTCTTTCTTTGTTGTGTCTTTGTGTGGTTTAGGTATAAGAGTAATTGTGGCTTCGTAGAAGGTATTCGGTAGTGCTCCATCTGTTTCAATTTTGTGGAATAGTTTGGATAATATTGGTATGAGGTCTTCTATGAAGGTTTGATAGAATTCTGCACTAAACCCGTCTGGACCTGGGCTCTTTTTGGTTGGGAGACCTTTAATGACTGCTTCTATTTCCTTAGGAGTTATGGGGTTGTTTAACTGGTTTATCTGTTCCTGATTTAACTTCGATACCTGGTATCTGTCTAGGAAATTGTCCATTTCCTGAAGATTTTCAAGTTTTGTTGAATATAGGTTTTTATAGTAAGATCTGATGATTTTTTGAATTTCCTCTGAATCTGTAGTTATGTCCCCTTTTCATTTCTGATTTTGTTAATTTGGACGCACTCTCTGTGTCCTCTCGTTAGTCTGGCTAAGGGTTTATCTATCTTGTTGATTTTCTCAAAGAACCAACTTTTGGTTCTGTTGATTCTTTCTATGGTCCTTTTTGTTTCTACTTGGTTGATTTCAGCTCTGAGTTTGATTATTTCCTGCCTTCTACACCTCCTGGGTGTATTTGCTTCTTTTTATTCTAGAGCTTTTAGGTGTGCTGTCAAGCTGCTGACATATGCTCTTTCCTGTTTCTTTCTGCAGGCACTCAGCGCTATGAGTTTTCCTCTTAGCACAGCTTTCATTGTGTCCCATAAGTTTGGGTATGTTTTACCTTCATTTTCATTAAATTCTAAAAAGTTTTTAATTTCTTTCTTTATTTCTTCCTTGACCAGGTTATCATTGAGTAGAGCATTGTTCAATTTCCAAGTATATGTGGGCATTCTTCCCTTATTGTTATTGAAGACCAGTTTTAGGCCGTGGTGGTCCGATAGCACGCATGGGATTATTTCTATCTATCTGTACCTGTTGAGGCCCGTTTTTTGACCAATTATATGGTCAATTTTGGAGAAAGTACCATGAGGAGCTGAGAAGAAGGTATATCCTTTTGCTTTAGGATAGAATGTTCTATAAATATCCGTTAAGTCCATTTGGCTCATGACTTCTCTTAGTCTGTCGACATCACTGTTTAATTTCTGTTTCCATGATCTGTCCATTGATGAGAGTGGGGTGTTGAAATCTCCCACTATTATTGTGTGAGGTGCAATGTGTGTTTTGAGCTTTAGTAAGGTTTCTTTTATGTATGTAGGTGCCCTTGTATTTGGGGCATAGATATTTAGGATTGAGAGTTCATCTTGGTGGATTTTTCCTTTGATGAATATGAAGTGTCCTTCCTTATCTTTTTTGATGACTTTTAGTTGGAAATTGATTTTATTTGATATTAGAATGGCTACTCCAGCTTGCTTCTTCTGACCATTTGCTTGGAAAGTTGTTTTCCAGCCTTTCACTCTGAGGTAGTGTCTGTCTTTGTCTCTGAGGTGTGTTTCCTGTAGGCAGCAGAATGCAGGGTCCTCGTTGCATATCCAGTTTGTTAATCTATGTCTTTTTATTGGGGAGTTGAGGCCATTGATATTGAGAGATATTAAGGAATAGTGATTATTGCTTCCCGTTATATTCATATTTGGATGTGAGGTTATGTTTGTGTGCTTTCATTCTCTTTGTTTTGTTGCCAAGACGATTAGTTTCTTGCTTCTTCTAGGGTATAGCTTGCCTCCTTATGTTGGGCTTTACCATTTATTATCCTTTGTAGTGCTGGATTTGTAGAAAGATATTGTGTAAATTTGGTTTTGTCATGGAATATCTTGGTTTCTCCATCAATGTTAATTGAGAGTTTTGCTGGATACAGTAACCTGGGCTGGCATTTGTGTTCTCTTAGGGTCTGTATGACATCAGTCCAGGATCTTCTGGCCTTCATAGTTTCTGGCGAGAAGTCTGGTGTGATTCTGATAGGTCTGCCTTTATATGTTACTTGACCTTTTTCCCTTACTGCTTTTAATATTCTTTCCTTATTTTGTGCGTTTGGTGTTTTGACTATTATGTGACAGGAGGTGTTTCTTTTCTGGTCCAATCTATTTGGAGTTCTGTAGGCTTCTTGTATGTCTATGGGTATCTCTTTTTTTAGGTTAGGGAAGTTTTCTTCTATGATTTTGTTGAAGATATTTACTGGTCCTTTGAGCTGGGAGTCTTCACTCTCTTCTATACCTATTATAGGTTTGATCTTCTCATTGAGTCCTGGATTTCCTGTATGTTTTGGACCAGTAGCTTTTTCCGCTTTACATTATCTTTGACAGTTGAGTCAATGATTTCTATGGAATCTTCTGCTCCTGAGATTCTCTCTTCCATCTCTTGTATTCTGTTGGTGAAGCTTGTATCTACAGCGCCTTGTCTCTTCTTTTGGTTTTCTATATCCAGGGTTGTTTCCATGTGTTCTTTCTTGATTGCTTCTATTTCCATTTTTAATTCCTTCAACTGTTTGATTGTGTTTTCCTGGAATTCTTTCAGGGATTTTTGTGTCTCCTCTCTATGGGCTTCTACTTGTTTATTTATGTTTTCCTGGAATTCTTTCAGGGATTTTTACGATACTTTCAGGCATTTTTGCGATTCCTCTCTGTAGTCTTCTACTTGTTCTCTAAGGGAGTTCTTCACGTCTTTCTTGAAGTCCTCCAGCATCATGATCAAAAATGATTTTGAAACTAGATCTTGCTTTTCTGGTGTGTTTGGATATTCCATGTTTGTTTTGATGGGAGAATTGGGCTCCGATGGTGCCATGTAGTCTTGGTTTCTGTTGCTTGGGTTCCTGCGCTTGCCTCTCGCCATCAGATTATCTCTAGTGTTACTTTGTTCTGCTATTTCTGACAGTGGCTAGACTGTCCTATAAGCCTGTGTGTCAGGAGTGCTGTAGACCTGTTTTCCTCTCTTTCAGTCAGTTATGGGGACAGAGTGTTCTGCTTTCGGGCGTGTAGTTTTTCCTCTCTACAGGTCTTCAGCTGTTCCTGTGGGCCTGTGTCTTGAGTTCACCAGGCAGCTTTCTTTTTTTTATATATATATATTTTTTTTATTAACTTGAGTATTTCTTATATACATTTCAAGTGTTATTCCCTTTCCCGGTATCCGGGCAAACATCCCCCTCCCCCCTCCCCTTCCTTATGGGTGTTCCCCTCCCAACCCTCCCCCCATTGCCGCCCTCCCCCCACCAGTCTAGTTCACTGGGTTTTCAGTCTTAGCAGGACCCAGGGCTTCCCCTTCCACTGGTGCTCTTACTAGGATATGCATTGCTACCTATGAGGTCAGAGTCCAGGGTCAGTCCATGTATAGTCTTTGGGTAGGGGCTTAGTCCCTGGAAGCTCTGGTTGCTTGGCATTGTTGTACATATGGAGTCTCGAGCCCCTTCAAGCTCTTCCAGTTCTTTCTCTGATTCCTTCAACGGGGGTCCTATTCTCAGTTCAGTGGTTTGCTGCTGGCATTCGCCTCTGTATTTGCTGTATTCTGGCTGTGTCTCTTAGGAGCGATCTACATCCAACTTTTCTTGCAGCAGAAAATTTGGTCTTACCTGTGGTCCCGAGGCTCAGGTTCGCTCGTGGGGTGCTGCCCAGGGGCTCTCTGCAGCGGCAGCAACCAGGAAGACCTGTGCCGCCCCTTCCGGGAGCTTCAGTGCACCAGGGTTCCAGATGGTCTTTGGCTTTTTCCTCTGGCGCCCGAGATGTGTGTGCAGAGAGCAGTCTCTTCTGGTTTCCCAGGCTTGTCTGCCTCTCTGAAGGTTTAGCTCTCCCTCCCACGGGATTTGGGTGCAGAGAACTGTTTATCCGGTCTGTTTCCGAAATAAAATCTTCAAGCAACACATCTTATCTTCAGAGAAGATGGGAAAGTATTGCAAACATAGGGACAAGGAAGTAGACAGATGTCAGCCTAATATCTGACAAATGAACTTAAAACAAAAGCAAATCAGAAGAGATAAAGAAGGCCACTTCACTCTAATTATAGAGTGATTAATTGGGAAGATATTATAACCCTAACCATACATTTACTGAATGCAGACACACTGAATTTCATAAAAAGCATAGCACTGGGCTTAAAGACCCAGATTAACTCCAATTCACTTTCTCCACTAAAAATAAACAGAAACATCAGATTTAAATGCTGTCATACAGCAAACAGACCTAACAGAGCAGCTACAGAATATTTAACGCAAACCTCAAATAATCTGCCTTTTACTTAGCAGCCCATGGAAGTTTCTCTAAAATGGACCACGCCACGGGACACAAAACAGATCTTAGCAAATTATGAAATATTGAAACAACTCAAATATCCTATTTAATCACAACAGTATAAAACTGAAATCAAACAAATTCCTAGCAATTATATACACTGATGGAGACTGAACAGCATTTGACTGAATGATGGAGAAACTTTCAAAGAAGAAACTATGAAAAAAATCGGTATTCCTGGAGCTAACTGAAACCGACAACACAACACAACAGAACGTCTGAGGGTCCTTGAAAGCAGTCCTGAGGGATTTGTATCTATAAGAACGTATATTTAATAAAAGTAGAAACAGTACAAATAAATGAGTGAGTGATAAAACTCAAACTTTAGGAAAACAAATGCAACGCCAGTCCATGGCAGATAATAATAAAAATCCAAACATAAATTAATGATATAAAAGAAAACTGTATAAGTAGAAATGACAATGCTAAACCCTCCTATCATGCCAGTATTATTTTAATATCGAAACCAGATAAGATACAGCTAAAAAGAAAAGCACATGTCAATATTCTTCATGAATATAGCTGCAAAAAACATCCTCAATAAAATGCCTGCAACCTGAATACAAGCATAATCAAAAAGATCATCCACTACAACTAAGTTAGCTTTATCCCAGAAATGCAGCAGAATAACAAGGAAACTGCTATAAAGAATTATCAAAATGCTAAAAGTAGATCTCTCCCATGACCCAGATATACCACTCCTTTACATAAGCCCAAAGCACTCAGTATCATATCCTATAGATACTTGCTAAGCCATATTTATGGCTGTTGCATTTATAATAGCCAGGAAATAGAAACAGCCTAAATGTCCTTCAACTGATAAAGAGGTAAGGAAAATGTGGTTCATATACACAATTGAATACCATTCAGCTGTAAAGAAAGTGGAATCATGAAATTTTCAGGGAAACATATGAACTAGGAAATATTATACTGAATGAGGTAACACAATCCAGATCAACAAATGCTGCATGTTCTCTCTCTTACTTGCAGATCCTAGCTCTGACTCTTTATATATGGGTATATAACGTGTAGCAACCACTGAAACCAGGAAAGTGGACCATGATGAGGGAGCTCTACAGAAAAGGGTATAGTACAACAGGGTTGCCGTAAGGCAGAGTGAAAAAAAAACAAACAAACAAGAGAGATCTTTATGTGGGGATAGAGGAAAGCCTTAGTCAGGGTTTCTATTCCTGCACAAAACATCATGACCAAGAAGCAAGTTGGGGAGGAAAGGGTTTATTTAGCTTACACTTCCATGATGCTGTTCATCACCAAAGGAAGTCAGGACTGGAACTCAAACAGATCAAGAAACGGGGGCTGATGCAGGCCATGGAGGGATATTATTTACTGGTTTGCTTCTCCTAGTTTGCTCAGCTTGCTTTCTTATAGAACCCAGGACTACCAGTCCAGGGATGGCACCACTCACAATGGACTGGGTCCTCGCACCTTGACCACTAGTTGAGAAAATGCCTTACAGCTGCGTCTCATATAGGCATTTCCTCAAGGGAGGCTCCTTTCTCTGTGATAACTCCAGCTTGTGTCAAGTTGACACAAAAAAACAAGCAGTACAAGGAAGGAGGGCAATGCAGAGGGAGAGGGCAGAAGGAGTGATTAAGGACACTAAGGATTACTGAGAAGCTTATTTAATATTTTATATATATGAAGTTGTACTACTTACGGTTATAAACCTCCCTCTAGAACTTAGACTATTGATAACATCTCTAGTATCAAACACAGAAATCTTAATTGTTGGTAAGCAGAGCCTAACAGATTCTAAAATCAGTGTAGGCTTTGCCCTAGGTTGCTCTCACAAGTCAAAAGTAAGATCCTATTGTGAAAGACACCATACACTTCAGACATAACTTGGAAAAATTAAGCTATAGCTGGTGCTTAAGGGAGCCAAGGGAACTGCAAGCTGCCAAGGGAGAAAAGCAATCAACAGTTTTATTCAGTCATGAAGCCTACAAACCAATGGCCAACGTGGCAAGATATCCAAATTGTGCAACAGTGATACTTACATCTAGGCCATAACCAATCGCTTTCTAATTGGACATAAAGGACTCAATAGGAGGGAAATTATATCTGGTACTGTACACCTAGCTAGCCACCTACCCAGCGTTGGTGAGATCATTGATCTTAGAGGAGAACCTACCTCTCCCCTCTCCTGAACTAATATGATTCCCAGCCTTACACTAAATGCCTTATCCTTATATCCACACGTAAGTATAGCTCTCAACCTTCATCAAAGAAGCTCCTTTTTATAACAAATGTAGACTATCACAGAAATCTACAATTGGTCAAAATCCAGACAACTAGTTAAGGGATTGCCCAACACTGACGGATACATCTACAACAAAACCCCTACCACCAAAGCTCAGGTACATCACAGAAGCAGGGGCAGAACGAAAAGAGCCAAAGGACCAGGAAGTCTCCCACAAGACAGTGTCTTTTATGCATGACAAGAAGCTGCATGCATGGATTCTCAACAGTGTGATTGTCTAATAAGACCTGAACACTGACTGAATCAGTCGACATGCTAGTGTCGATGGGGAAACCACACAAGGCTTTACCCTGGATGAAAAGCTACAGGCAACTAATGGCTGCTAAGGGAGGAAAAATTAGTCTTCTCCAGGGATGAGTCCCTGATAGGTTATTCAATACCAAGGCCAGCCCTATATACATACCCAGATGAGAAATATTAAACTTGATTCAGCAGGTTAATAGGGGGATGGAGGGAACACACACATGTAAATAGTAATTAAAGAAGAGGTCATAAATTTGAGAGGTAGTAGGGTGTCAAAAGTTGGAGGAAGAGAGGGAAGAGGAGTATTGTGGTTTGAATGTTTGGCCCAGGGAGTGGCACTATTAGGAGTTGTGGCCTTGTGGGAGGAAGTGTGTCACTACGGGGTGGACTTTGAGACCCTCCTCCTAGCTGCTTGGAAGAGACAGTCTTCTCCTTCCTCTTCAGAAGAAAACATAGAACTTTCAACTACTCCTCCTGCACCATGCCTGCCTGGATGCTGCCATGCTTCCCGCCTTGATGATAACGGACTGAATCTCTGAACCTGTAAGGCAGCCCCAATTAAATGTTGTCCTTTATAAGAGTTGCCTTGGTCATGGTATCTCTTCACAGCAGTGGAAACCCTAGCTAAGACAAAGAGAAATGATGTAAATATAGTACTCATGTATAGAATTCTCAAATAAATATTAAAAATATTTGGGGGTGGGTGGATCAAGCCCAAGCCTTTACCAATGCCAAGCAAGTGTTATATACATAACCCTCAAGTGCAGTGGTGGATCGTGACCCCTTTAGGGATCAATGACCCTTTCACAGGGGTTACATAGCAGATACCCTGCATATTGGAAATTTAAATTACCATCCATAACAGTAGCAAAATTACAGTAATGATGTAGAAATGAAATAATTTTATGGTTGGGGTCATCACAACATGAGAAACTATATTAAAGGGTCACAGGATTAGGAAGGTTAGTGGGGAACTTGATTAGATGAGATGCTATTTTCTGAAATTTCCATTTAGAATATCTATAAAGATATGGCCCTTCAGCATTAAAAAAAAAACAAACTAGAAATTACTTAATTTAAAGATGAGAGGGATCCAAAGGTAATGTTCAGAGGATGCTTTTTAGTATCTTTACCCTTTTTTGTCTTTTCCTCTTTCCCTGTCATTTTTAGTGTATGTTATTGTGTGTTTTAAGAACTTTGTAGGACTCGAGAGATGGTTCAGCAGTTAAGAGCACTGACTGCTCTTTCAGAGGATCTGAGTTCAATTTCCAGCAACCACATGGTGGCTCACAACCATCTGTAATAGGATCTGGTGCCCTCTTTTGGTGTGCATGAAGACAGCTACAGTGTACTCACATAAAATAAATAAATCCAAAAGAAAAAAGAAAAAAAGAACCTTGTAGTCTCATTCTAATCATTTCTGAAACAAAAGGTTTAAGATGTACAAAGAACAAATGGATTGCCTTTATAATGATGACATAAGTTCATTGAATTTAACACCCTGAAGCAAACATTGCTCTTCACTACTAGAAATAGCATTCCAAAAGAGTTTTTCTAGCCCTGACTCTCCAATTCTCATCTTACTGCAGCCTGCCTGCCAAAGCCCCCCTCCATTCCTCAGGGGCTCTGCCTCGTGGCCTGGACCCAGGGTCCACTAATTCTCTTAGGGTTCCCTTCCTAGCCCAGCTGCATCCCTTTGTGTCAGCCACCAACCTCCAGAAGCACTCTCTACCTGGGGCTCCCAGTAGCCTGAATCCGGTCTAGGATTCAGGTAAGTGAATTGTTCCTACCCTTTCCATCCTCCACTCTAGGCTCTCCAGAATTAGTCCTTCAGCAGCTTGCCTGGAGGAGCCCCTCCTTCCACCTACCCCTGCTCCCTGGGGAATCCTGGTGCAAACCCTGGTCCTGTACCTCTTTTTTGCTGCCCCCTCTCTGTGTTTCCTCTTAACTCATTTCCTTTGTGCCATCAGTTAACCCACAGAAGCACTCTCTAACAGGGTTCCCACAGCCACCACAGTTGCTTAGGAATATTTAATACCAAAACAGTAAATCAAAAGAAGAGAGGAGGGACCCACACCATAACAACAAAATAATAGGAATCAATAAACACTCCTCATTGATAACTCTAAATATTAATGGTCTTGATTCCTCAATAAAAGTACACAGACACATTAGATTAGAAAATAAGATCCATCTTTCTGCTTCATACAACAAATGTACTTCATCATCTAAGATAGGTGTCACCTCTAGGTAAAAGCACGGAAAAAAGTATTTCAAGCAAATGGACAAAAGAAGCAAACAGGAATAACTATTTTAATATCAATCAAATGAACTTCAAATTAAAACTAAACGCAAGAGATAGAGAAGAACACTATATACTGATCAAAGGGGGTGGGGGAGGCCTTCAAGAGGACATTGCAATTCTAAACATTTATGCACACTTGGATGTACCAGGGCATCCAAGTTCACAAATGAAATGCTATTACAACTAAAATCACGCATTGACCCTTGAACAGGGTTTTAGTCAGGACTGTTATTGCTGTGATGAAACACCATGAGCAAAAGATACTCAGGGAGGAGAAGGTTTATTTGGCTTATACCTCCACAACACTCTTTATCACTGAAAGACATCAAGACAGGAACACTTGCAGTCCAGGAACCTGAAGGCAGGTGCTGATGCAGGGGCCATGGAAAAGCGCTGCTTATTGGTTTGTTCACCATAGCTTGCTCGGCCTGTTTCTTATAAAACCACCAGTTCAGGGATGGCACCACCCACAATGAGTTGGGTCCTCCCTCATCAATTGTGTTCTACAGGCTTGCTCACAGTTCCAGCTTATAAAAGCATTTTCTTTTTTTTTTTTTTTTATTAACTTGAGTATTTCTTATATACATTTCAAGTGTTATTCCCTTTCCCGGTTTCCGGGCAAACATCCCCCTCCCCCCTCCCTTTCCTTATGGGTGTTCCCCTCCCAACCCTCCCCCCATTGCTGCCCTCCCCCCATAGACTAGTTCACTGGGGGTTCAGTCTTAGCAGGACCCAGGGCTTCCCCTTCCACTGGTGCTCTTACTAGGATATTCATTGCTACCTATGGGGTCAGAGTCCAGGGTCAGTCCATGTATAGTCTTTAGGTAGTGGCTTAGTCCCTGGAAGCTCTGGTTGCTTGACATTGTTGTACTTTTGGGGTCTCGAGCCCCTTCAAGCTCTTCCAGTTCTTTCTCTGATTCCTTCAACGGGGGCCTATTCTCAGTTCAGTGGTTTGCTGCTGGCATTCGCCTCTGTATTTGCTGTATTCTGGCTGTGTCTCTCAGGAGCGATCTACATCCGGTTCCTGTAGGCCTGCACTTCTTTGCTTCGTCCATCTTCTCTAATTGGGTGGCTGTATATGTATGGGCCACATGTGGGGCAGGCTCTGAATGGGTGTTCCTTCAGTCTCTATTTTAATCTTTGCCTCTCCCGTCTCTGCCAAGGGTATTCTTTTTCCTCATTTAAAGAAGGAGTGAAGCATTCACATTTTGATCATCCGTCTTGAGTTTCGTTTGTTCTACGGATCTAGGGTAATTCAAGCATTTGGGCTAATAGCCACTTATCAATGAGTGCATACCATGTATGTCTTTCTGTGAATGGGTTAGCTCACTCAGGATGATATTTTCCAGTTCCAACCATTTGCCTACGAATTTCATAAACTCGTTGTTTTTGATAGCTGAGTAATATTCCATTGTGTAGATGTACCACATTTTCTGTATCCATTCCTCTGTTGAAGGGCATCTGGGTTCTTTCCAGTTTCTGGCTATTATAAATAAGGCTTCGATGAACATAGTGGAGCAGGTGTCTCTTTTGTATGTTGAGGAATCTTTTGGGTATATGCCCAAGAGAGGTATAGCTGGATCCTCAGGCAGTTCAATGTCCAATTTTCTGAGGAACCTCCAGACTGATTTCCAGAATGGTTGTACCAGTCTGCAATCCCACCAACAATGGAGGAGTGTTCCTCTTTCTCCACATCCTCGCCAGCATCTGCAGTCACCTGAGTTTTTGATCTTAGCCATTCTCACTGGTGTGAGGTGAAATCTCAGGGTTGTTTTGATTTGCATTTCCCTTATGACTAAAGATGTTGAACATTTCTTGAGGTGTTTCTCAGCCATTCGGCACTCCTCAGCTGTGAATTCTTTGTTTAGCTCTGAACCCCATTTTTTAATAGGGTTATTTGTTTCCCTGCGGTCTAACTTCTTGAGTTCTTTGTATATTTTGGATATAAGGCCTCTATCTGTTGTAGGATTGGTAAAGATCTTTTCCCAATCTGTTGGTTGCCGTTTTCTCCTAACCACAGTGTCCTTTGCCTTACAGAAGCTTTGCAGTTTTATGAGATCCCATTAGTCGATTCTTGATCTTAGAGCGTAAGCCATTGGTGTTTTGTTCAGGAAATTTTTTCCAGTGCCCATGTGTTCCAGATGCTTCCCTAGTTTTTCTTCTATTAGTTTGAGTGTGTCTGGTTTGATGTGGAGGTCCTTGCTTGATCCACTTGGACTTAAGCTTTGTACAGGGTGAAAAGCATGGATTGATCTGCATTCTTCTACATGTTGCCCTCCAGTTGAACCAGCACCATTTGCTGAAAATGCTATCTTTTTTCCATTGGATGGTTTTGGCTCCTTTGTCAAAAATCAAGTGACCATAGGTGTGTGGGTTCATTTCTGGGTCTTCAATTCTATTCCATTGGTCTATCTGTCTGTCTCTGTACCAATACCATGCAGTTTTTATCACTATTGCTCTGTAATACTGCTTGAGTTCAGGGATAGTGATTCCCCCTGAAGTCCTTGTATTGTTGAGGATAGCTTTAGCTATCCTGGGTTTTTTGTTATTCCAGATGAATTTGCAAATTGTTCTGTCTAACTCTTTGAAGAATTGGATTGGTATTTTGATGGGGATTGCATTGAATCTGTAGATTGCTTTTGGTAAAATGGCCATTTTTACTATATTAATCCTGCCAATCCATGAGCATGGGAGATCTTTCCATCTTCTGAGGTCTTCTTCAATTTCTTTCCTCAGTGTCTTGAAGTTCTTATTGTACAGATCTTTTACTTGCTTTGTTAAAGTCACACCGAGGTACTTTATATTATTTGGGTCTATTATGAAGGGTGTCGTTTCCCTAATTTCTTTCTCAGCTTGTTTCTCTTTTGTATAGAGGAAGGCAACTGATTTATTTGAGTTAATTTTATACCCAGCCACTTTGCTGAAGTTGTTTATCAGCTTTAGTAGTTCTCTGGTGGAACTTTTGGGATCACTTAAATATACTATCATGTCATCTGCAAATAGTGATATTTTGACCTCTTCTTTTCCGATCTGTATCCCCTTGACCTCCTTTTGTTGTCTGATTGCTCTGGCTAGAACTTCAAGAACTATATTGAATAAGTAGGGAGAGAGTGGGCAGCCTTGTCTAGTCCCGGATTTTAGTGGGATTGCTTCAAGTTTCTCTCCATTTAGTTTAATGTTAGCAACTGGTTTGCTGTATATGGCTTTTACTATGTTTAGGTATGGGCCTTGAATTCCTATTCTTTCCAGGACTTTTATCATGAAGGGGTGTTGAATTTTGTCAAATGCTTTCTCAGCATCTAATGAAATGATCATGTGGTTCTGTTCTTTCAGTTTGTTGATATAATGGATCAAGTTGATGGTTTTCCGTATATTAAACCATCCCTGCATGCCTGGGATGAAGCCTACTTGATCATGGTGGATGATTGTTTTGATGTGCTCTTGAATTCGGTTTGCCAGAATTTTATTGAGTATTTTTGCGTCGATATTCATAAGGGAAATTGGTCTGAAGTTCTCTTTCTTTGTTGCGTCTTTGTGTGGTTTAGGTATAAGAGTAATTGTGGCTTCGTAGAAGGAATTCGGTAGGGCTCCATCTGTTTCAATTTTGTGGAATAGTTTGGATAATATTGGTATGAGGTCTTCTATGAAGGTTTGATAGAATTCTGCACTAAACCCATCTGGACCTGGGCTCTTTTTGGTTGAGAGACCTTTAATGACTGCTTCTATTTCCTTAGGAGTTATGGGGTTGTTTAACTGGTTCATCTGTTCCTGATTTAACTTCGATACCTGGTATCTGTCTAGGAAATTGTCCATTTCCTGAAGATTTTCAAGTTTTGTTGAATATAGGTTTTTATAGTAAGATCTGATGATTTTTTGAATTTCCTCTGAATCTGTAGTTATGTCTCCCTTTTCATTTCTGCTTTTGTTAATTTGGACGCACTCTCTGTGTCCTCTCGTTAGTCTGGCTAAGGGTTTATCTATCTTGTTGATTTTCTCAAAGAACCAGCTTTTGGTTCTGTTGATTCTTTCTATGGTCCTTTTTGTTTCTACTTGGTTGATTTCAGCTCTGAGTTTGATTATTTCCTGCCTTCTACTCCTCCTGGGTGTATTTGCTTCTTTTTGTTCTAGAGCTTTTAGGTGTGCTGTCAAGCTGCTGACATATGCTCTTTCCTGTTTCTTTCTGCAGGCACTCAGCGCTATGAGTTTTCCTCTTAGCACAGCTTTCATTGTGTCCCATAAGTTTGGGTATGTTGTACCTTCATTTTCATTAAATTCTAAAAAGTTTTTAATTTCTTTCTTTATTTCTTCCTTGACCAGGTTATCATTGAGTAGAGCATTGTTCAATTTCCACGTATATGTGGGCATTCTTCCCTTATTGTTATTGAAGACCAGTTTTAGGCCGTGGTGGTCCGATAGCACGCATGGGATTATTTCTATCTTTCTGTACCTGTTGAGGCCCATTTTTTGACCAATTATATGGTCAATTTTGGAGAAAGTGCCATGAGGAGCTGAGAAGAAGGTATATCCTTTTGCTTTAGGATAGAATGTTCTATAAATATCCGTTAAGTCCATTTGGCTCATGACTTCTCTTAGTCTGTCAACATCACTGTTTAATTTCTGTTCCCATGATCTGTCCATTGATGAGAGTGGGGTGTTGAAATCTCCCACTATTATTGTGTGAGGTGCAATGTGTGTTTTGAGCTTTAGTAAGGTTTCTTTTACGTATGTAGGTGCCCTTGTATTTGGGGCATAGATATTTAGGATTGAGAGTTCATCTTGGTGGATTTTTCCTTTGATGAATATGAAGTGTCCTTCCTTATCTTTTTTGATGACTTTTAGTTGGAAATTGATTTTATTTGATATTAGAATGGCTACTCCAGCTTGCTTCTTCTGACCATTTGCTTGGAAAGTTGTTTTCCAGCCTTTCACTCTGAGGTAGTGTCTGTCTTTGTCTCTGAGGTGTGTTTCCTGTAGGCAGCAGAATGCAGGGTCCTCGTTGCGTATCCAGTTTGTTAATCTATGTCTTTTTATTGGGGAGTTGAGGCCATTGATATTGAGCGATATTAAGGAATAGTGATTATTGCTTCCCGTTATATTCATATTTGGATGTAAGGTTATGTTTGTGTGCTTTCATTCTCTTTGTTTTGTTGCCAAGACGATTAGTTTCTTGCTTCTTCTAGGGTATAGCTTGCCTCCTTATGTTGGGCTTTACCGTTTATTATCCTTTGTAGTGCTGGATTTGTAGAAAGATATTGTGTAAATTTGGTTTTGTCATGGAATATCTTGGTTTCTCCATCAATGTTAATTGAGAGTTTTGCTGGATACAGTAACCTGGGCTGGCATTTGTGTTCTCTTAGGGTCTGTATGACATCAGTCCAGGATCTTCTGGCCTTCATATTTTCTGGCGAGAAGTCTGGTGTGATTCTGATAGGTCTGCCTTTATATGTTACTTGACCTTTTTCCCTTACTGCTTTTAATATTCTTTCCTTATTTTGTGCGTTTGGTGTTTTGACTATTATGTGACAGGAGGTGTTTCTTTTCTGGTCCAATCTATTTGGAGTTCTGTAGGCTTCTTGTATGTCTATGGGTATCTCTTTTTTTAGGTTAGGGAAGTTTTCTTCTATGATTTTGTTGAAGATATTTACTGGTCCTTTGAGCTGGGAGTCTTCACTCTCTTCTATACCTATTATCCTTAGGTTTGATCTTCTCATTGAGTCCTGGATTTCCTGTATGTTTTGGACCAGTAGCTTTTTCCGCTTTACATTATCCTTGACAGTTGAGTCAATGATCTCTATGGAATCTTCTGCTCCTGAGATTCTCTCTTCCATCTCTTGTATTCTGTTGGTGAAGCTTGTATCTACAGCTCCTTGTCTCTTCTTTTGGTTTTCTATATCCAGGGCTGTTTCCCTGTGTTCTTTCTTGATTGCTTCTATTTCCATTTTTAATTCCTTCAACTGTTTGATTGTGTTTTCCTGGAATTCTTTCAGGGATTTTTGTGTCTCCTCTCTATGGGCTTCTGCTTGTTTATTTATGTTTTCCTGGAATTCTTTCAGGCATTTTTGCGATTCCTCTCTGTAGGCTTCTACTTGTTCTCTAAGGGAGTTCTTCACGTCTTTCTTGAAGTCCTCCAGCATCATGATCAAAAATGATTTTGAAACTAGATCTTGCTTTTCTGGTGTGTTTGGATATTCCATGTTTGTTTTGATGGGAGAATTGGGCTCCGATGGTGCCATGTAGTCTTGGTTTCTGTTGCTTGGGTTCCTGCGCTTGCCTCTCGCCATCAGATTATCTCTAGTGTTACTTTGTTCTGCTATTTCTGACAGTGGCTAGACTGTCCTATAAGCCTGTGTGTCAGGAGTGCTGTAGACCTGTTTTCCTCTCTTTCAGTCAGTTATGGGGACAGAGTGTTCTGCTTTCGGGCGTGTAGTTTTTCCTCTCTACAGGTCTTCAGCTGTTCCTGTGGGCCTGTGTCTTGAGTTCACCAGGCAGCTTTCTTGCAGCAGAAAATTTGGTCTTACCTGTGGTCCTGAGGCTCAAGTTAGCTCGTGGGGTGCTGCCCAGGGGCTCTCTGCAGCGGCAGCAACCAGGAAGACCTGTGCCGCCCCTTCCGGGAGCTTCAGTGCACCAGGGTTCCAGATGGTCTTTGGCTTTTTCCTCTGGCGTCTGAGATGTGTGTGCAGGGAGCAGTCTCTTCTGGTTTCCCAGGCTTGTCTGCCTCTCTGAAGGTTTAGCTCTCCCTCCCACGGGATTTGGGTGCAGAGAACTGTTTATCCGGTCTGTTTCCTTCAGGTTCCGGTGGTGTCTCAGGCAGGGGTCCTGCCGCTCCTGGGCCCTCCCCCACGGGAGCCCAGAGGCCTTATACAGTTTCCTCTTGGGCCAGGGATGTGGGCAGGGGTGAGCAGTGTTGGTGGTCTCTTCCGCTCTGCAGCCTCAGGAGTGCCCACCTGACCAGGCGGTTGGGTCTCTCTCTCACCGGGTCTGGGAGCAGAGAGCTGCTGCAGGCCGGGATCCGAGGGTGTGGGACTTCCCAAAAGCATTTTCTTAACTAAGGTTCGCACCTCTAAGATGACTTTAGCTTGTTTCAAGTTGACATAAAACTTTCCAACAAACACAGTGATAGAAAGCAACTCTTGTGCCTGACTCTCACCAATAGACAGGTCATCCAGGCAAAGACTAAACAGAAATGATGGCATTAAATAATATCATAAATCAATTGGGCCTAATAGATATCTACAGAACATTCTACCCAAGCACTTAAAAATATACTTTCTTTTCAGCAGTGTAGGTTGATGTCATTATGTAGGTGAAGGCAGGTACAGGATAGAAAGAGGCCTGTCATTGGACGGGAAGGAAGGATGGATGGGAAAAAAGTTTTAGAGAGGCAGAGAAGACCAGAGAGAGGAGAGGCAGCCAAGAGAACATGGTGGCGGATGTTAAGATTCCTCTCTGTGGGCTGGGGATTTAGCTCAGTGGTAGAGCGCTTGCCTAGCAAGCGCAAGGCCCTGGGTTCGATCCCCAGCTCCGAAAAAAAAGAATAGAAAAAAAAAAAAAGATTCCTCTCTGTACATATTACAGGTCGTTGTGACTATTTTTAAGGGGTGGATGTGTACAGGATTTTGTGTTGTCTAGATGGGCAAAGTATATCTTTTTTTTTTTTTACTTTTTCCATCTTTATTAAATTGGGTGTTTCTTATTTACATTTCAATGTTATTCTCTTTCCCAGTTTCCATGCCAACATCCCCCTAACCCCTCCGACTCCCCTTCTATATGGGTGTTCCCCTCCCAACCCTCCCCCCACTACCATCCTCCCCCCAACAATCACGTTCACTGGGGGTTCAGTCTTGGCAGGACCAAGGGCTTCCCCTTCCACTGGTGCCCTTACTAGGCTATTCATTGCTACCTATGCAGTTGGAGCCCAGGGTCAGTCCATGTATAGTCTTTAGATAGTGGCTTAGTCCCTGGAAGCTCTGGTTGGTTGGCATTGTTGTTCATATGGGGTCTCGAGCCCCTTCAAGCTCTTCCAGTCCTTCCCTGATTCCTTCAACGGGGATCCTGTTCTCAGTTCAGTGGTTTGCTGCTGGCATTCGCCTATGTATGGCAAAGTATATCTTATCTAGGTGGGTGATTTATATCCTTATCGATTGGTTGTAAGGTTTATTGTTTGGATGGATTGTGGATTGAGAATTTAACACGTAAATTGTTAACATGTGACGGTTGGGTTACAGTTTGTTGAGTCTTTATTTTTCCAGGTGTATGGAGCTAGAGAGTTCGCAGCTAGCAGAGAGCCGCCGAGAGAGATACTAATCTGAGATAAATTCGTGCTAGTTCCAATGGCCCATTGGAACCAGAACTAGCGACCACCAAGGTACTCTCGGGAACTGGTTCCACTGCTGCTTTATTTTTATTTATGAGCACAGCAGTTCATAAAACTTTCTCCAAAATTAATCACAAACTATGGCACAAAGCAAGCTTCAATAGACGTAAGAAAACTGCAATAACATCTTGTATCCCATCTGAACACTAATCTACACGGAGAGAGAGAGAGAGAGAGAGAGAGAGAGAGAGAGAGAGAGAGAGAGAGAGAGAGAGAGAATAGCCAAAATAATCCTGAATAAAGAAAAAACTACTGGAGGCATTAGAATCCCAGATTCCAAATTGGATTACGGGGCTAAAGTAAGAAAACCAGCAACATGGTATTGGCATGAAAATAGCAGCAGTCACATTGATCAATGGAATCAAATTGAAGACCCAGATATAAGCCCACTAATCTGTGCACATCTGATGTTTTAAAGAACCCTAACAGACAGCACATTCAACAAGTGGCACTAGTCACACTGGATGTCTGTAGAATCTATCGCCCTGCACAAAGCCCAGCTCCCAGTGGATGGGGGCTGCAAAAGACCAGATACAATAAAACTGATAGCAGAGGAAGTGGGAATAAGCTTGAACCCATTGGCACAGGAAGGCTTTCTGAGCAGGACACCAGCAGTACAAGCACTAAGACCAACAGTTAATACATGGAGCCTAATGAAGCTGAAAAGCTTCTGAACACTAGCAGACACCATCTCACAGGCAAAGTTGCAAACTAAAGAATGGATAAAAATCTTGGATTCGGTTTGCCAGAATTTTGTTGACTATTTTTTGCGTCGATATTCAAAAAGGAAATTGGTTTGAAGTTCTCTTTCTTGGTTGTGTCTTTGTGTGGTTTAGGTATAAGAGTAATTGTGGCTTCATAGAAGGTATTCAGTAGTGATCCATCTGTTTCAATTTTGTGGAATAGTTTGGATAATATTGGTATGAGGTCTTCTATGACGGTTTGATAGAATTCTGCACTAAACCCGTCTGGACCTGGGCTCTTTTTGGTTGGGAGACCTTTAATGACTGCTTCTATTTCCTTAGGAGTTATGGGGTTGTTTAACTGGTTTATCTGTTCCTGATTTAACTTCGATACCTGGTATCTGTCTAGGAAATTGTCCATTTCCTGAAGATTTTCAAGTTTTGTTGAATATAGGTTTTTATAGTAAGATCTGATGATTTTTTTAATTTCCTCTGAATCTGTAGTTATGTCTCCCTTTTCATTTCTGCTTTTGTTAATTTGGACGCACTCTCTGTGTCCTCTCGTTAGTCTGGCTAAGGGTTTATCTATCTTGTTGATTTTCTCAAAGAACCAGCTTTTGGTTCTGTTGATTCTTTCTATGGTCCTTTTTGTTTCTACTTGGTTGATTTCAGCTCTGAGTTTGATTATTTCCTGCCTTCTACTCCTCCTGGGTGTATTTGCTTCTTTTTGTTCTAGAGCTTTTAGGTGTGCTGTCAAGCTGCTGACATATGCTCTTTCCTGTTTCTTTCTGCAGGCACTCAGCGCTATGAGTTTTCCTCTTAGCACAGCTTTCATTGTGTCCCATAAGTTTGGGTATGTTGTACCTTCATTTTCATTAAATTCTAAAAAGTTTTTAATTTCTTTCTTTATTTCTTCCTTGACCAGGTTATCATTGAGTAGAGCATTGTTCAATTTCCACGTATATGTGGGCATTCTTCCCTTATTGTTATTGAAGACCAGTTTTAGGCCGTGGTGGTCCGATAGCACGCATGGGATTATTTCTATCTTTCTGTACCTGTTGAAGCCCATTTTTTGACCAATTATATGGTCAATTTTGGAGAAAGTGCCATGAGGAGCTGAGAAGAAGGTATATCCTTTTGCTTTAGGATAGAATGTTCTATAAATATCCGTTAAGTCCATTTGGCTCATGACTTCTCTTAGTCTGTCAACATCACTGTTTAATTTCTGTTCCCATGATCTGTCCATTGATGAGAGTGGGGTGTTGAAATCTCCCACTATTATTGTGTGAGGTGCAATGTGTGTTTTGAGCTTTAGTAAGGTTTCTTTTACGTATGTAGGTGCCCTTGTATTTGGGGCATAGATATTTAGGATTGAGAGTTCATCTTGGTGGATTTTTCCTTTGATGAATATGAAGTGTCCTTCCTTATCTTTTTTGATGACTTTTAGTTGGAAATTGATTTTATTTGATATTAGAATGGCTACTCCAGCTTGCTTCTTCTGACCATTTGCTTGGAAAGTTGTTTTCCAGCCTTTCACTCTGAGGTAGTGTCTGTCTTTGTCTCTGAGGTGTGTTTCCTGTAGGCAGCAGAATGCAGGGTCCTCATTGCGTATCCAGTTTGTTAATCTATGTCTTTTTATTGGGGAGTTGAGGCCAATGATGTTGAGAGATATTAAGGAATAGTGATTATTGCTTCCCGTTATATTCATATTTGGATGTGAGGTTATGTTTGTGTGCTTTCATTCTCTTTGTTTTGTTGCCAAGACGATTAGTTTCTTGCTTCTTCTAGGGTATAGCTTGCCTCCTTATGTTGGGCTTTACCGTTTATTATCCGTTGTAGTGCTGGATTTGTAGAAAGATATTGTGTAAATTTGGTTTTGTCATGGAATATCTTGGTTTCTCCATCTATGTTAATTGAGTGTTTTGCAGGATACAGTAACCTGGGCTGGCATTTGTGTTCTCGAGCACATCAGAACAATCATCCACCATGACCAAGTAGGCTTCATCCCAGGCATGCAGGGATGGTTTAATATACGGAAAACCATCAACGTGATCCATTATATAAACAAACTGAAAGAACAAAACCACATGATCATTTCATTAGACGCTGAGAAAGCATTTGACAAAATTCAACACCCCTTCATGATAAAAGTCCTGGAAAGAATAGGAATTCAAGGCCCATACCTAAACATAGTAAAAGCCATATACAGCAAACCAGTTGCTAACATTAAACTAAATGGAGAGAAACTTGAAGCAATCCCACTAAAATCAGGGACTAGACAAGGCTGCCCACTCTCTCCCTACTTATTCAATATAGTTCTTGAAGTTCTAGCCAGAGCAATCAGACAACAAAAGGAGGTCAAGGGGATACAGATCGGAAAAGAAGAGGTCAAAATATCACTATTTGCAGATGATATGATAGTATATTTAAGTGATCCCAAAAGTTCCACCAGAGAACTACTAAAGCTGATAAACAACTTCAGCAAAGTGGCTGGGTACAAAATTAACTCAAATAAATCAGTTGCCTTCCTCTATACAAAAGAGAAACAAGCCGAGAAAGAAATTAGGGAAACGACACCCTTCATAATAGACCCAAATAATATAAAGTACCTCGGTGTGACTTTAACCAAGCAAGTAAAAGATCTGTACAATAAGAACTTCAAGACACTGAAGAAGGAAATTGAAGAAGACCTCAGAAGATGGAAAGATCTCCCATGCTCATGGATTGGCAGGATTAATATAGTAAAAATGGCCATTTTACCAAAAGCAATCTACAGATTCAATGCAATCCCCATCAAAATACCAATCCAATTCTTCAAAGAGTTAGACAGAACAATTTGCAAATTCATCTGGAATAACAAAAACCCAGGATAGCTAAAGCTATCCTCAACAATACAAGGACTTCAGGGGGAATCACTATCCCTGAACTCAAGCAGTATTACAGAGCAATAGTGATAAAAACTGCATGGTATTGGTACAGAGAGAGGCAGATAGACCAATGGAATAGAATTGAAGACCCAGAAATGAACCCACATACCTATGGTGACTTGATTTTTGACAAAGGAGCCAAAACCATTCAATGGAAAAAAGATAGCATTTTCAGCAAATGGTGCTGGTTCAACTGGAGGGCAACATGTAGAAGAATGCAGATCAATCCATGCTTATCACCCTGTACAAAGCTTAAGTCCAAGTGGATCAAGGACCTCCACATCAAACCAGACACACTCAAACTAATAGAAGAAAAACTAGGGAAGCATCTGGAACACATGGGCACTGGAAAAAATTTCCTAAACAAAACACCAATGGCTTACGCTCTAAGATCAAGAATCGACAAATGGGATCTCATAAAACTGCAAAGCTTCTGTAAGGCAAAGGACACTGTGGTTAGGACAAAATGACAACCAACAGATTGGGAAAAGATCTTTACCAGTCCTACAACAGATAGAGGCCTTATATCCAAAATATACAAAGAACTCAAGAAGTTAGACCGCAGGGAAACAAATAACCCTATTAAAAAATGGGGTTCAGAGCTAAACAAAAATTCACAGCTGAGGAATGCCGAATGGCTGAGAAACACCTAAAGAAATGTTCAACATCTTTAGTCATAAGGGAAATGCAAATCAAAACAACCCTGAGATTTCACCTCACACCAGTGAGAATGGCTAAGATCAAAAACTCAGGGGACAACAGATGCTGGCGAGGATGTGGAGAAAGAGGAACACTCCTCCATTGTTGGTGGGATTGCATACTGGTACAACCATTCTGGAAATCAGTCTGGAGGATCCTCAGAAAATTGGACATTGAACTGCCTGAGGATCCAGCTATACCTCTCTTGGGCATATACCTAAAAGATGCCCCAACATATAAAAAAGACACGTGCTCCACTCTGTTCATTGCAGCCTTATTTATAATAGCCAGAAGCTGGAAAGAACCCAGATGCCCTTCAACAGAGGAATGGATACAGAAAATGTGGTACATCTACACAATGGAATATTACTCAGCTATCAAAAACAACGAGTTTATGAAATTCGTAGGCAAATGGTTGGAACTAGAAAATATCATCCTGAGTGAGCTAACCCAATCACAGAAAGACATACATGGTGTGCACTCATTGATAAGTGGTATTAGCCCAAATGCTTGAATTACCCTAGATGCCTATAACAAATGAAACTCAAGACGGATGATCAAAATGTGAATGCTTCACTCCTTCTTTAAAAGGGGAACAAGAATACCCTTGGCAGGGAAGAGAGAGGCAAAGATTAAAACAGAGACTGAAGGAACACCCATTCAGAGCCTGCCCCACATGTGGCCCATACATATACAGCCACCCAATTAGACAAGATGGATGAAGCAAAGAAGTGCAGACCGACAAGAGCTGGATGTAGATCGCTCCTGAGAGACACAGCCAGAATACAGCAAATACAGAGGCGAATGCCAGCAGCAAACCACTGAACTGAGAATAGGACCCCCGTTGAAGGAATCAGAGAAAGAACTGGAAGAGCTTGAAGGGGCTCGAGACCCCATATGTACAACAATGCCAAGCAACCAGAGCTTCCAGGGACTAAGCCACTACCTAAAGACTATACATGGACTGACCCTGGACTCTGACCTCATAGGTAGCAATGAATATCCTAGTAAGAGCACCAGTGGAAGGGGAAGCCCTGAGTCCTGCTGAGACTGAACCCCCAGTGAACTAGACTTGTGGGGGGAGGGCGGCAATGGGGGGAGGGTTGGGAGGGGAACACCCATACGGAAGGGGAGGGGGGAGGGGGATGTTTGCCCGGATACCGGGAAAGGGAATAACACTCGAAATGTATATAAGAAATACTCAAGTTAATAAAAAAAATTAAAAAAAAATCTTGAACAATAGTCCATCTCGTAGAATGTTAGCATTGCAAGTATATAAAGAACTAAAAACACTGAACATTGAGGAAACAAACAACTCAACTTTTAAAAAAAATGTAGAATGCAGAACTAAGCAGAGAGTTGTCAAAAGATGAAACACACACGACTAAACAAAGGTTTAACGTCCTTATCCATCAGGGAATGAAAATGAAACTCCTGTGACATTTCATCTTAACTCCAGTCATAACGGTCAAGATCATTAACACCAATGCCAGCACATGCCAGGGAGGATGCAGAGTAATGGGGACACTCGTCCACTGCTGGTGGTGGTGCAAACTTGTACAGTCACTATGGAAATCAGTGTGGCAGTCCCTTGGGAAGGTAGGGATAAACCTACATCAAGACCCAGCATACCACTCTTGGGCATATACATTCAGACCTTTACATCCTACTACAGAGATACTTTCTCGTCTGTGTTCATTGCTGCTCCATTCATGACAACCTAGATGCTCACCACATTGTGAATGGAAAATTAAACAATGTCCAGCTGTTTAGAAAAATGAAATCTGTAGGTAAATGGATGAGTAGGAAAAGAAATTGTCCTGATTGAGGTAACAAAGACCCAAAAAGTTAAGTACTATACGTCTTTTCTTTTATGTGGACGTTAGCTTTTAAGATTTCTATGTATTCTACAATTGACATAACTTCAAAGGTTGAGTACCTAAATAATGAACTACTGGGGATGAGAGTATCTCCCAAGGAAGGAGAATTATAATGTAGCGCTATGGAGAGACAGAGGGAAAATTAGAAGATTTCCTAGGGAGTGGGATGGGAGGGAAGGGTAAAGCGGGGAATATGGTAAGAGACAACTAACAATAAAGGCCATTTGGAAAACCACATGGAACTCTACTACTGTATAATCTCCCTAAAAATATACATATATGAAAAGAATCTAAAAGAAGTAACAAAATAATAATGGAGACAGTGCCCCAACTAGATATCTTATATCATCGGGAAAAACGCCAGTGCCAGTAATGGGTTATATTTTGTTGAGCTGTTGGCCAAACAGGCCCAATGGAAAATGTCTAACATCACAGGGTACTTGTGAAAGTTACTGGTTAACTCTCCACAACCTAACTATAATACTCTGTTGCTATAGAAATGCCTACTTATGTCATTGGTCATGAAGAAGTTGAGCTGGAGTGTAACTAGAAGCTCATCCCTACTGAGAAGGGCTCATCGTACTGGATGGTACCAGAGGAGAAAGGTTATCATCATTATTGCTCAGCTACAGACCCTATGATACAATAGTGACCTATCTGCAAGATAGACTCATGCACTAGTGGCACAAATGTTATGGAAGCAACCAACCACTTTTTACATTTTAATGTAAGGCCCACCCCATGATATAGAACGCATAGCTGCTACTTGTCTTTTTTATTAATTAAAGTATTTATTTTACATCTCAATATCAATCCATCCTCTCCTCCCAGTTGCCCTCTCACAGCTCCTTCACCCATTCTATTCTCCCCTCTCCTCTGAAAAGGAGGAGGGCCCCTGGGGTAGCACCCCACTCTGGCACATCAAGTCTCTAGAGGACTAGTCACATCCTTTCCCACTGAGGCCAGACAAAGCAGCCCAATTAGGGCAGTAGGATCCACAGACAGGCAATAGATTCCGGGATAGCTCCCACTCCAGTTGTTCGATGACCTGCATGAGAAGCAAGCTGCACATCTGTTACTAACCTAGATCCTTAGAGGCTCTGAGAGACTCAACCACCAACCAAAGAGCTAGCATGGGCTGGATGAAGGGCCCCTGCACATTGTAAATTGGCCAAGAACCTGAGACTACATAGTTCACAGGCCTAGAAGAAAACTTACCACTATTATTCTGCTAAAGGAACATAGCAATAAAATGACTCTTTATGACATTCCTCTATATCCATAGATCAGTTCATTGCCCAACCCTTGCCAGAGAAGCTTCTTTTTGCAATATCTGGGAATTAACACAGAGGCCCCCAACTGGACAATGTGCAGGGAGTGAGTCTTTGAAGCACTAAGTTCTAGTGGGATGTTTTCATCAAAACCACCCTGAATCAAGGCTCAGGGATACATGCAGAAGAGGACTTAAAAAATATATGAGCCAGAAGTGATGGATGACTCCAAGAAACAGTATCTTTGAGACACAGTGATCTAAAGCATGTATGAACTCACAGAGACTATGGAGAACATGCACAGCTCTACACAGATCCCAACCAGATGGGGTCCCAGTACTAAGGGGGAAAGTTGACATGGGGTCCAACCTTTAACCAAGAAATTATCTGCAGTTGATTTTCTCCAATGGGTTTTCACTGGGTCTATCAACTACACTTTAAGGAAGACCTGCACAGGAGTAGTTGGCCAGCACAAAACTAACTCAGTGGTGTTTTGTGGGCTTGTTTCATTTTGCTTTGTTTTAACATTTCATGTCTTATGGGTCTTTTGTTTGTTTTCACTTTTCCGGGTTTGAGGGGAGATTGGTTGGTTGGTTTTGTTTCTTGTCTTTTGCATGTCTTTTTTTAAGGGAGAAGCAAAAGAACATAAAGCTGAGTGGGTAAGGAGAGGGAGCATCTGGAAGAATAAGGGGAACATCTGGAAGATAAGGGGAACATCTGGAAGATAAGGGGAACATCTGGAAGGAATTAGGGGAGAAAAAATGATGAAAACATATTGTATGAAATTTTTTCACCAGGAAAAAGAAGCCAATATGAGTGATCGGTTGAGACAAGATAGTGCTTTGTTTTGTTTATAAAATGGTTAATCTGGTGCTAGGAGGAGAGCGGCACAGTCATCAAATCAAACGCTCTTTCATGCTCTAAAAAACGTTACTTTGTAACTTCCCTCTTCACACTGGCTCCATGTATTAAGATGGCTGCTGCAATTCCAGCACTCACATTATTATTCCAGAAGGAAAGAAAGAAAGAAAGAAAGAAAGAAAGAAAGAAAGAAAGAAAGAAAGAAAGAAAGAAAGAAAGAGGAAGGAAGGAAGGAAGGAAGGAAGGAAGGAAGGAAGGAAGGAAGGAAGGAAGGAAGGAAGGAAGGAAAGAGAAAGAAGAGGGAAAGGAAGAGGGAGAGGGAGAGGGAGAGGGAGAGGAAGAGGGAGAGGGAGAGGGAGAAAATAATACAAAGGCTGTCAGCTTTCCTAGAAAAGCTCCCTTGGACTATACATGGACTGACCCTGGACTCTGACCTCATAGGTAGCAATGAATAGCCTAGTAAGAGCACCAGTGGAAGGGGAAGCCCTGGGTCCTGCTAAGACTGAACCCCCAGTGAACGTGATTGTTGGGGGGAGGGCGGCAATGGGGGGAGGATTGGGAGGGGAACACCCATAAGGAAGGGGAGGGGGAGGGGTTGGGGGATGTTGGCCCGGAAACCAGGAAAGGGAATAACACTCGAAATGTAAATAAGAAATACTCAAGTTAATAAAAAAAAGAAAGAAAGAAAGAAAGAAAGAAAAAGAAAAAATAAAAAAATTTAAAAAAAGAGCAAAACCATCAAAAAAAAAGAAAGAAAAGAAAAGCTCCCTTGGAAAGCTCCATCTAGTGGCCTCTGAAAAGTCAATGATGTTCTTGCTGCAAGGAGTCTAAAATGTCACTTTAAAGTTAGATCTACGACTTGACAATTTTGAATTCCATATTGAGAAAAAAAGAGAGAGAACGAATATCCAGTGGATAATCAATAGAGTTCCTCGTGAAATAGAATCCTAACAGAACACTGTAGGCTGCTGAGAATTTTAGAATTACCTTATCACCTGCCTGCCCAGGACAACAGAGTTGGCTACATGATGTTTTGTGCCCAGTGATGTCTTGCCTTGGAAAGGTGTACTTCAGTTCTTACAACTAAATTCTAAGAACTGTGTGTGTCATTCATTCTCATTACCTCCTGTCTCCATGTCAACCTACTCAGTGCCAGGACATCATTTTGGGCTCCACCCCAAACAATCAGGTGCTGCCAGCATGAGCAGGATTCACCTGCTACAGACAATACACTGCACATACCCAAATCTGACCTTGTAGGCACTTCGATATTTGCCAATAAGTAGCCTGAAAGCAATGAGTAGCTCTCTGACTGCCCAGGGGCTCTCTCCCAATATTCAAGAAGCCAAATACTTTTAGCAGGAGTGCAATAGTTCCTTGTGCACCTAGCCCATTTGTCACACTATCTCAAAGGCTCACTTGGAAATGCAAACATTTGGAGCCTCAAAGCTGCACTAGGCCTCCTGGATTTACACAGCTTGGTGGATATAAAAACTTAGTAGGTGTATCAATGCTTGTTTATAGGTGGCACTTCACCATTAAGTTCTGTACCTCTTCCCAAAGTCTAAATTGTCAGCACAGCAAAAACATCTCGCCCTGATTCCTACTTCCACCTTCCCCATTGTACTAATAAATTGCCTGAGGTCACAGTCATGATTCTTAGTGAGTTCATAATTTAAGAATTAGCAACTGGGCATTAGGGTGAATGCATTGAATCCCAACACTTGAAAGGCAGCAGGATCTCTTTGAGTTTAAGGCCAGCCTGATCTACATAGAAAGTTCTAGGACAGCCAGGACTAGAGAGATTTTGTCTCAAAAAATTTTAGAAGTGACTTTTGTATACAGATAAAGAGAAATGCAATATATTCATATATGTTACACACACACACACACACACACACACACACACACACACCAAAAAAGCATTATGATGGATATTTTCCAGCAGTATGACTAACCAGTCATACATGATGTGTTTTCTCATCTAAAATGGACTTTTCTCTGCAGTACCTCATTGGGGCTCTTCAACTGCTCTGAGATAGGCAGTTACCAGGCAAGTGTTGTTGTCCCTTAAGACATCAGAAATGGACTATTCAGAAGGTCAAATAACTTTCTTCAAATATCTCCAACAGTATAGCAGAACATCATCTCCAATCCTGGTCTGTCGAGTTCTACATTATCAGATTGTGGGATTGCATTGACAGCCGTGCGCTGCGCATCAGAAATACAGATGATCTCTGAACTTTACAGTATCGGAGCCCACTCTGAGCTACCAGCTCTCCCTAGCCTGCTAAGCTGAGTAGCTGTATTTTCCCCCACTGAGAGGTGATGCTAGTCCCTTCCTCTTGAGTGAGGACTGCCTTGCATCACTTGTTTTCCAATATAATAATGCAAAAGTATGCTATGCAATTTATAAAGTGAGATCATAAAAAGCCCTTCAATGTCTGTGCATGCTCCCTCTCTTTATTAAATTTTAAAAATTATTTCTTTATTGAGATTGTAATATATGCACAGCATTTCTCTCTTCCTGTTCCCCTTCAAACCCTCCCAAATATCCTTGCTCTTTTTCAAATTCATGGACCCTTTTTCATTAATTGTTGCATAAGCATACATATACACACATATGTGTGTATATATATACATATATATGTACTTATATATTCCTAAATACCCAAATACACCCGACTCAGTCTCTACAATATTACTTGTATAGATGTTTGCAGGACTGACCATTTAATATTGTATAACAATCCATGTCCTCTTGCCTGAGGAAGACCATTTCTTCCACTTCTGGCATTCCTTAGATGCCTGTAATTCTTTGTATAGGCTTGAGGCCACATGCCTCACCCCCATGGGACATGGCATGTCAATTGGTATTGTCCTTGATCAGCTCATGCTTAGACCAACCGTCATGTTGGCGAGACTCCCCACCCTTCAGCCATGCTCCTTGATCCTTAGGTTCAGGAGTTGGTTCGTAGATAGATCTGCTGGGATCCACAACTCTGTATTTTGACTGGCTGTGGTTTTTCTATAATGGTGTCCATCTGAGAAATTTCCTTGAAGAGGGATGGGGACTATACTCATATCAGAAGATTCAGAGCTAGGAGGCTCTAGTGAGGGAAAACATAATATTTGACTTTCTTGTCCTTACTCAATGTGGTATTTTCTAGTTTGATCCATTTACCTCCAAAGTCCATGACTTCAGTTTTGTCTGTAGCTGAATAGTATTCCGTCTACGTGTGCCATACTTTTAGCAGCAGCAAACAAAACTGAGCAAGTGTCATGGAGTAGGATGCCCAGTCCTTTGGGCATACAGTAAGGAGTGGTACAGTTGAATCATATGGTAGAAGTAATTTTTTGATAATTCTCCACACCACTTTCTAGAGTGACTAGACCAGTGTGTAGTCCCACCAGCACTAACTGAGGGTTCCTTTTCTCCCACACTCTGCCCAGCATTCGTTGATCTTCTACCTGGGCTAAGAGTAAATCTCAAAGTTGCTTTAATTTGCATTTCCCCATGTTCCCTAGAGATGGTGAACATTTTTGAGATATATCTTAAGCCATTTTTTTCCTTTTCAGAATTCTCTGTTCAGGTCCCAGGCCCACTTTTTGAATGAGTTGTTTGGCTTTTGATTCTGTTTTTTGAATTCTTTAGTCTGAGTATTAATCTTCTGTCAGATGTGTACCTGGCAGAGATTGTCTCCCAATCTGTTCGCTTTCTCTCCACACAGTTGCTTCTTTCTTTAGTCATGCATCCTTTTAGTTTTATGGAGTCCTACTCGTTGATTCCTGACCTTAATTCTTAGACAAATGGAATCCTATTCAGAAAATCCTTTTCTATATCTATATCACATAGGATAGTTCTTATGTTTTATTCTAGTAGTTCAGTGTTTTAGGTTTGTGTTAAAGTATTAATCCATTTACAGTTAGCTTTTGTGTGAGGTGACAGACATGGGTCTAATTTCATTTTTCTGGATGTCTGCCCCTCCCGCCATGTCTCTTTCCCTCACTCCACACAGCCTGAAGTCCAAGGTAACTATGAAGAGACACACGTAGGGTGTGGGAATTAGGAAATAGTCTTGCTGAGCTCCTAGGCAAAAACCAGTAGCAGCCTGTCAACCATGTGAATGAACCTTCTTAGGTCAGCCAGTCCTAGTCAGGACATATAAGTTGCATCCTGCCCTGCCAAGTTGGCAGATCCACAGACCAAATAAATGATTGCTAGCATTTTAAGTCAACCATTTTGAGATGATTCTTCTTATAACAAATAAGTAGAATCCACTTTTCTGAAGCATACGCTGAGCACCTTCATGTCACCATGACAAAACGCCAGAGATAAATAACCTGAAAGCAGACGGATTCTTATTGGTGTCAGATGTGTTAGTGCATGCTTACTTGGTGCCTGTTGCCTGTGGGTTGTGACAATGAAGTGATTATATCATATTTTCTCACTACATGGCAGCTGGGCAAGAGAGAGAGAGGGGGGAGAGAGAGAGAGAGAGAGAGAGAGAGAGAGAGAGAGAGAGAGAGAGAGAGAACCTGGCTCCCAGTTATCCCCTTCAACAGACTGCCCCAAGAACCTAACTTCCTTCCAGCAGGCCCTAGCCTGAAATGCTCCCCCACCTCGCAATGATGCACACTAGTAAAGGCTTCAACACTCGGTCTTCTGGGAGACATTTAAGACCACACTATTTGTAGACATACATCAAACTGGTTAGGCTCTGGGAATATTATTGTGTTTGCTTCATTTAGTCTTCTTCACATGAAAACGTGAATGAAGACAGCACCTTCTGATGTCTAAAAGCAAGAAGAAAGAGACAATTAAGCAAATTGCTTCAAAATGCCTTCAACCCTAAATAATCAAATCATACTATAAATATGTTGGTATTTGGTTCAAAACTCTGTGAAAAGAATTCAGCCCTCAAGCTTTGACAGTTCCTTGAAGACCTTCTAAATATAGGAAAATAAAACTGAAATTCATGTCACTTTGTTAATGATATCACTTAAAACTATAAGTTAATTAACTAATTAACAACTTAATTAACTCAGCACTTAATTTACTTACTTGAGTTCACTTAAATTCCCTAGACATGATTTAATGAACTTTCAGTGTAATTCCTGACTAACCATGTAAATTGTGCGATGTGTATCTGTTCAATTGAGTAGACATTTCTTGAAATTAAATAGTTTAAGGCAGACACTAAGCCTAACAGTGAGTTTACTTTTTCCTTCAAGAGAAAAATGTGAACTGAACTTCTGGCATATCAGTTTTCATACAATACTTTTTTTCTTTCAAAAGTAAAAAACAAATACATAAATGTGTTAATTTGTCTAAACCTATCAAAAGAAAATCCAAAAACTTATCTAGCTAAAGGGAAAAAACATGTTATCATAATATGTGAGGTTCTGGCACCAGGGGGCTATCCCACCGAGATCTCTTGCCTGGCTAGGTACATGAGTTCAGGCAAGGGGGGAGAGAACTGAGGCAGGGATGGAGGACTGCTTCCGCCGCCTCCTGCTGCTGGTCCTTCTCCTTTCTGCAGCTGCTGAGCTGTGCCAGCAGAAGACTGACTAGCTCTTATGACAGAAGCTCTCAGACCGTGGAATAATTCCTGCACACTTTTAGTCCTGAACACGACACTTAAATACAGCTTTTGGACGGGTCAGTGTCTGACAGCAGGTTCTTCCTATTGGTTTGGCCTGAGAGCTTGGGAAGACCTCATCTACATATTCGGGGGCGTAGTCCTGTTTCTATGACTGATCTACCTTGAGCCTATATGACCTGTGGTTCATCCTCACCTTTGGAAGAGGGGCTTGTGGCATTGCTCTTCGTGACTGGTCTGTCTCAAACTTCTCTACAGGGGTCTGTGGGGGACTGCATCAGGTGAGACTTAGACATAGGAGACTGGAAATGCACTTGCCATCCCTTTTAGGGTCCATGAGGATTCGGCCTATCTCGACCAGGAATCAGGGTACCTTTCACAGCCCATCACCCCACAATAATGTATTAAAAGTGTGTTTTCTAGATTCTTTTCAGTTTATCTTAGATTTATTAACTGATCATAATAATATCCATTTTGACATTTCACCCATGTATATAGTGGTATGTCTACTATATTCACCTCCTGTCACCTTACTCCCTGTCCTTCCTGTCCTGCAGATTCCTTCATCTTCTCAATGAGTCTAGCTTCCACCATCACTTCTTTTAGTTTTCTTTCTTTGGCTTTGGTTTTTGTGAGCCCATGAGTCTCACTTGAATTGCTTAGGAGAGCCTGGGTAAACTGCAACAAACATTAACTTGCTACAGAGCCTATGCATTCCTCCCTTCTCCATGGTGAGCCATTGATGAACCTCATCTTGAGCCTGTTTTATACAGATTATCACAGCTGAAAGAACTGCCTCTGGGTCCAACAACACACATGGGAAGAGCACATGGAAAGAGCAGGTAAGAGTACAGGGGAAGAGCACATGGTAAGAACACATGGAAAGAACAGGTAAGAATACATGGTAAGAGCATATGGGAAGAGCACATGGGAAGAGCACATGGTAAGAGTACATGGAAAGAGCACATGGAAAGAGTACATGGGAAGAGCACATGGGAAGAGCACATGGGAAGAGTACATGGAAAGAGCACATGGGAAGAGCACATGGGAAGAGCACATGGGAAGAGCAGGTAAGAGTACATGGGAAGAGCACATGGTAAGAACACATGGAAAGAGCAGGTAAGAATACATGGTAAGAGTACATGGGAAGAGCACATGGTAAAAGCACATGGAAAGAGCACATGGTAAGAGCACATGGTAAGAGCACATGGAAAGAGCACATGGTAAGAGCACATGGAAAGAGCACATGGTCAGAGAACATGGAAAGAGCACGCGGTCAGAGCACGTGGAAAGCTACTGTACATGTCTCCTTTCTGTGCATTTTTTATGTCACTCACTGTTCGCAGAGATGAAACCACATTGCTCACGGTATAGCTACCAGGGCTCCCTTACTGTTTCCTGAATAGTATACATGTACTGATTTTTTTTTATAAACATCTCACTTTAAAGTAAATTGTGATACTTTGCAAATACAGCTCTTCTTCAAATATGGTTGTAGAAACCTTGACTTAGCTGTGCAAAAGCCTGGAAGACAAAAACTATAGCTATGTGCCCCTTGCTCTGATAAGGCTTACATGTTTATATAAAAAGTGGGGTGGTGCTGCTGTGCAGTTGGATCATGAACGGCATGTGCTAATGTCTGGATAAGTAAGAAGATACACGTAAGATGGGAAAGAAGGGGCTTGGTGAAGAAAGGGGATTGGGGTAGTGAAAAATGGAGCGTTGTGAAAATGTCATGCCCAGGAAATCATGTGAGCAAAGTCAGGAGAGAGAGCAGGTGGTAGGAAAAGTGTGAAAACTAATCTCACCTGGTGAGAGCAGAGGTAACACAGAGGGCTTGGAGAAGGGCAGGCCTAGGGCCCGACTGCAAAATGTCTTCTGAAGATTACTCAGAGGGATGCACCTGACTGAGGGCAACCCCAAGACACACTGAAAATTTCTGAGTTGAGAAGTATGGTGTTCAAGTTGTGCTCTGACTGATAAACTGATGAAGGAGAAAATCAGGAGCATGAGAGATGAACAGCTCAGATTCTTCAGGGACGAGAGAAGGATATCCCTGACACTGTAGGTCTGGCATGCTCCATCTAAGCAGCTTGAGAGCATATAGGTTGAGATTGAAATAGAAAATACATTTAATCTCTTCAAAGTAGTGATTAATATGTAGGTACAATACTAATCTACCCAAGGTTAGAGAGATAGCTCAGTGGATAAGAGCACTGGCTGTACTTCCTAAGGACCCTGGTTTAATTCTTTCTCAGCACCCACATGGCAGCTCATTATCTAATAACTCCAGTTCTAGGGGATCTGACACCCTCACACAGACACACAAGCAGGCAAAACACTGATTCATTTAAAATTAAAAAAAAGTTATAAGAGAAATAATGATCTACCCCACAAAGCGCTTAAGTGATAGTTTGATACCTTTCACAGAAATGTTCACTGTGTGTATTTTAGGTCCGTTAGTATCTCCTGTGAGCCTCAAGTAACTCTAGATTCAGGTTCTAAATTGTCATCCAAGAAGAACTGGCTCCAGGAACCTCAAAGATACCCATGTCTGCCCGTGCTCAAATCTGTCATATAAAATAGCAAAGTATTGGCATATGACTTAAGCACATCATCCCGCATGCTTTAAACCATCTCTAGATTCCTTGTATTCCCTAACACCAATAGCTGTTATGTAAATAGCTATTATACTGTGTTGCCTAGGGAACGATTAAAAGAAAAGGTCTGCAAACGTTTTGCACATGATTTCAAATGTTTAGCAGATAATCAACTGCATGGATGCAGAGCCTTAGCACAGAGAGGGCTGGCTGGACAAACGCCATTCTTAAGAAGTTCTGGGGAAGACTGGTTCTCATTCCTCCACATCTGGACCTAAGAGACACGACTATGTGGAAGATTCCTGCGTCTCTCCTGGCCAGTCACCTTGGCATGCAACCCTAGTGATCAGGTTCTCAGGCTTGTTCAGGATATCCCTGACCAGTGAAAATGTGGCAATATTCTACCCAAGAAAAAATGATAGATTGAACGCTGGGAGACGGGAATTCTGTGAGCAATCCCTGACTAAACTCCTCAACACTTAACGTCTGAATAACTAGACTCTCCCAGTTCTCTTGTTTCCAGAGGTTAACTCTGTCTCTCATATAGCTGTTTCCTACACAAGAGTTTTAAATCAGAATATTTGAAATATAATCAATTCCTGGATCTGATTGAAACTCCCTGACCTTGAACATACTGTGAGAAAAACAGGAATCCTCTGATAGCAAACCTTCATTTAGCTGTCTTCTGATCAGATAACTTCAGAATTATGAAAAGTCATAATGGATATAAAATATAAAAAAATAATATAGAGTAATACAAAATAGAAAGAACCTCTTGAATTCTATGAGTATATTTAGTTTGGGCCACCTACTTACCTGATTTTTTAATTTTTTTTTATTTATACGTATGCGGAGGATGCCAATATCTGTTTGTGAGCGTGGTTGCCCTGGAGCTGGGTTATAGGTCCTTGTTATCTGCCAAACATGGGTACTTGGAACTAAGCTTAGGTCTTCT